>NC_056744.1:707380900-707680900 GCF_019279795.1 Protopterus annectens
TTAAGTGAGTTTTAGGGTTAGGATGCGGGTAAGGTAAGTGTGCGATAGTGACAGACTTAAGGGTTAGGGGTGGATTAAGTGAGTTAGGGTTAGGGTGCGGGTAAGGTACGTGTGCAATAGTGACGGACCTTAGGGTTAGGGTTTGGGTTAAGGTTAGTGCATAGATAGTTGTGTATGTAAGGTTTAGTGTAGGTTTGTATGGTTTTTGGTGTGCTTGTGTTGTGTGTGTGTTTTTCGATAAAGGTATTTGTTTTGTTGATTGTTGGGATTGTGGTTCATCAGGCATGTGAAGTTTCGTGTTTTTGAACTTTCGATTTTGTTGTGTTGGTTATTTCGTTGTCAGTGTTTTGGCATGTCGGTGTTATCATATATACATATATATATATATATATATATATATATATATATATATATATATATATATATATATATATATATATATATATATATATAGATATATATATATATATATATATATATATATATATATACACACACACACACACACACACATCTAAATATATATATATATATATATATATATATATATATATATATATATATATATATATATATATATATATATATATATATATATATATATATATATATATATATATATATATATATAGATAGATAGATAGATAAAGATGCATTTATAAATATATATATATATATATATATATATATATATGTAGACATGTTTAGGGCAGTTGGTCAAATGATCAGCAATATCAACATCCGCTTGATTGGCACCATTTGATCAGCTAAAGCAGACAGTTGACAGGTGTGCAAGACTGATAATCTGCTAGGTAGGGTAGGTAGAGGAATATTCCCTTTCCCTAGGGATTGTGCAATCTCAGTATGTTTAATTAGCAGCGAGTATGGAAGTGCAAGAGGGCTTGCCCCTTTGTAAAAAACACTTGCATTTTGTTTACTCTGATCTGGAATAATCCCATAAGCATGCAGAGAACATGCCAAAGTTAGGTGTTTCAACATAATAACATCAATATTTTAGTTGTCTTTGCTGCTGGTTATTCAACCAGCTGTTCTATATCTATCTATATCTATATCTATATCTATATCCATATCTATATCTATTATCTATATCTATAGCCATTCATAACCAGGATGCCAGCAAGGATACAACCTTCATGGCTGTGTGAATGATGGCCTTTTCAGATTGCTTTTACCTTTGTAGTCTGGAGGACCTCCTACCATAATTGAATGAATTGGCATGAGATCATTTAGGGGAGCTTTGATGGTCAGCAAGCATGGAGAAGAAAGATAAAATAAAAAGAAGTCATACACACTAAAATTCAAGTATATACCCTCAAGAAAACAATCCAAATCCTTAACATTCACTTCCTCTTCTCCAGATTATGGGTACAGGTTGGAACATTGCCTGGGTCTATGACTTTTCCTTCCAGTTCTCATTGTAATTGTAATCCATTTTGCTGTAGTATCCCTAATCAGGGTATGACTACATGTCCCACTCATGGATTTTCTGTATGACTATTTTATTCAGCCTGTTTAGTTATTACATAATTACAGTATAGTTGAAGATGAATATTGATAGAACAGGAAGGACAATAACCTATTATGTTAAGCTCATACTTGCAAAAGTCACTTTAAATCAGTTACTCCTCTTCCCTAGCTACTACATAAGCAATGGGGATTGCATTTATCAATTCCAGGCTGATGAAGCTTTCCAAACTCAATATCTTCTTTGAGTAAGGCAGACTATGTCCACTCTAAGAGCATGCATGAGACAAAAATGTAGCCATATGGTCACTGACAACTTTTCAGTGGCATATGTTTACTTATTTTATAGTCCCGCAGAATAGCTATGACTGAAGTTTTCATTTTGGATTCAAGTTTTAAGTTTCAAGTGTATTTCATTTACTTGGTAATCAGTAGGAAAATCAATCCTGCTTTCATAACACCAGAATTATAGACGATAAAAAGCAACATGCATTTTATAGATTATTATAACAGTTTTTATAGATTATATAGATATCACTTAACTACATAAAATTAGGAATCTCAGTTTAAAAGAGTTTCAGACAGTATATTAGCAATATGGATAGGAGTTTGGGGGAATTTGACTTCTTGCAAGAAGGTACCTCCCATGGATAGATCAAAGAGGTCTGAGTAACAGCTGAAGAAGAACTGTTAAACCATTTAAGTGTGCCAGATTTTTAATGAAAAACTATATAGCAACTTTCCAAGATGGAGATCAACACTATTTTTAAGAGTAGGATGTATTGCATTATTATACAAATCAGAATGATGTGCATTATATGATAATTTTGTAACAGATTTTAAAATGGTGTGATATCATACTTTTTTACCTTTTGAAAAGAACTGTTAGAATAGCCAGAATAATTCAGCAACATTTTAATCAAGTACCAGAAATGACAACTCATTCCCTAAAATGTTCTTACTACATTTATTTAAAGTAACAGAATATAGGTGAGCCAACAATTAATATCAATTGTATGCACAAAGAATAAATATACCTATCAAATTTGAGATGACACTGTGGTATTTAGCTCATAGGCATAAGGCTCTGAACTGTTAATGAGCTGCTTCCTGTACTCCAAGTACAGTGTTTGATTCATTCCACCTCCATTCACCTACCTTTGACTCTGAGCAAGCCAGTTAACCAGACTGTTCTCCTAGGTAGGCTTACCCAATGAACAAATATATAAAATAAATAAAAATGGTCACTACCTAGTCATTTTACTGACGGTACTAGTTCCATAGTATGTCTATTTGTTCTTCTTGTGTGCCCACTTTCATAAAAATACAAAAGGAATAGCATATCATTTTAGCCATGTTTATATTTCAGCTCTGCTTGTAAGCCAATTCTGGAATTTTATCAAAAGCAGTATAGTTGTATGATGACATGAGGTATGTGCTGGAAGGAGTAGGGCAGTGCATGTGTAAGATATGCCAGCATAGCTAGCTGGAGTTTTGTTAAGAATTATATATCATTTGAATATCAAACTAATTTGTACAGATGCTTGTGTTAAAAATGTATTTGTAAAGTTGCTTGTGTTAAAAATGTGTCAACAGTGGGTCCTGCTGAACAGAAAATAAATATACATGTATGCCAGATTGTATCATTGTAACTGATGAAATGTATATATTTTAATAGAGGATGCTGGAAGGGAAGGGTTTAAACTCCACCCAGCTAACCTTAAGAAAATAGCCTGAAATTAAATGGCTTGGTTTAGGCCATAAAGATTTTATCTCCTAGGTCTGAATGCAGCCAGAGATGCAATGTATGTGAAAAGCCTGGGCTGGGATCCTGCTCTGTTGTCCTTAGTGGTGAAATTATTCCTACCCTGGGTTGCCAGATAATGGCTTGTTATTTTCTGCAGGAAGGGTTGAAGTGTTGGAATTGTTTTACAGTTTTCAGATACTGTAATAAACCTTAGCCAAAGTTCTATGTGTATGTTATGACACATCAGTGCCAGAACCTTTCTCAGTTTCTAGGAAGAGGGTAGTGTGGGAACCACAGTGTCAGGTGAGTGGATATGATGTCATTCTGTAGCCAGCACTGAAATTGTATTTGAATACTAGTGTACTAGTGAGAGATGTGAGGTGTACACTCTGTTTTTGGACCTGACAAGACACACATCCACATTAATCTTGTCTTGTTTTAGTAACTAGGGAACAGTAAATCTTCAGTCATTTAGAAAAATAAAGTGAGATTAGATAAATATTGTTTTTTCTTTATTGTTCTGAGACTTTCCATTGGTGTTGTTTTTTTTTTTTAATATTTCCTGTGATTGAAACTCTGGTGTTTATTGTAAATAGATATTCAGTATTTTTTTTTTATTTATTACTTAATATATCTAAATCTTTCATTATGGCTGGTCTTTTAGAAAATATTTGACCTTTGAGAGTACTTGCATTTATTTAGTGGCACTGTGGCTCAATGTTCCTGAAGGTCTTGCTACTTGGTTAAACACTACCATGCGTGTAAATATTAATTTTAATAAGTGTAATTGAGTACCCTGGTAAGAGCCTTAAAGTAGCTGGCCTCAGGTGTTCTGGTGGCAGCAGATCTACCCTGCAGTCTGGGTCAAAGTGGCAGAGCAGGTAAGCTGTGCCAGTGTTTCCCAGGTGGGTATGTTCATTTTAAAATCAAACCTCAAAGAGAGTGTGTGGCAGCTACTTTGAACAGGGACACTGAGAACACTGATTTCAACAGACAGGGTTGTGGAGGACTTGACTTAGACCACTTGAATAAGGGCTCATCTCTAGAGTGGTCAGTGGGAAGTCTTATTTGGGGCCTGAAGAGAAAGCTCCAGCCCAAGGACTGGAGTGTGAATTCCCTGTGCGCCTTTAAGGGAAATTGTATTTGGTGCAGAAAGTTGCATCTGAAAATACTGTGTGTTTCTATTTTTTTTGCACAGTAAACATTTCCCACTGGTGTCAGTGGTGAGGACTGAGGCTTCATGATCACTGGCCCAGAGTAGGGACATCACAAGTTGTTTCAGATACTTTCCAGTATTTTTTAATGTGCTCACTATTGCAATATCATCTATAAAAACAATTAAAATAGAATGCTAATTATAATCTTTAATAGCATTTTAAGTATTAGAAGATGTAATAATGATTCCCTGTTTCAATAATCTCTATTATTGAATGATAAAAGGAGAAATTACTTCTCTTAGCTTTGTTTAATTTATACATCATGTAAAATAAGTCTCAAACAAAATCTAGAGTAGTTTGATGTATATTTTACTCCTTCAACACATTTGCAATGCCATTATCATTAATACAGTTAAATGTTGTTCACAGAACTTTAGTCAATACTACATCTAGAGACTCTTGTCTGTCACACAACTCCCGTAACAACAACCATCCTTTCCATGCCTATTCCATGAGTGTTCCATATGAAAAGCAAAAATGTCACCCCAGGTTAGCAGTTAATGATATGGAATCATAATTGCTAAGATCAATGATCACTCATATCTAGATTGTTTTTTAAAAAATAGTCTAGATAATATCTGAAAAAAGAAGTACAAAGGACATAGTTATCACCTTTTAATTATATATGAGTGGCCATTAATATTCTAAAATGAGCATGCTGATTGGCCAGCCCAACCAGCGTGCCCATTGTAAATCCAAGAATATACCAACGAAAAAAGGTCCATTCGCCCCGACTCTTTTCCATTGTTATATTCTGTACATTTTATTTTTTTTAACAAAAATAAAAAAAATTGGTAATCTGGACTCCAGACATACAAGAAAGACAGGATGGAGGAAATACTATGAAAATCTGGTACGTTATTTAAAACTAAAGACATGTACCTGATTTTCTTGTACTTCCTCCATTTTGTCTCTCTCGTTCCCCTAAACTGTTGGAAACTTTTTAATTTAAAAAAAAAGAAAAAAGGAGCAACGGAGACCTTCTTTTCTAGATTGCTTCCTTTGCAAAGCACTGATGAACTGGGTAAGCATTGGAACGCAAGCCCCATACTCATGCACAGTACATCAGAAAAAGCCGCAGAATACCAGAAAAACACAGAAGGGCTGCATGAAGGCATTGTACAAAGAAATTATTTAAGAAAAGGAAGTATTTTTTTCTTAAATAATGTAATTGTATAATAGCAATAACCCATGTTTGGGTGTGGGCAATGCTGGATTTACCGACACCCAAACATGGGTTTTTGCTTAAATAAGGCATCTGTTGGATCTTAGAGCACCTAAATAAACATATGCTGCATGCACCAACATGTACAGGAAGGAAATCTATTGTGTTTACTCCTATATACAACCATTAGAAATTCTACAAAATAATATTTTTGTGTTTTATTTATTTATTAATTTTTTTATTCAAATATTTTATAAAATTTTCCATGAAAAGTAAAAGACAACAAATGACAAACAGTATTCTCATTCTAAGACAAATTATTAAAAAAGTAAAAGCTATTTATAATATATATACATAGGCCTGAAGCAAAACTGCAGATCACAGTTAAGTGACAGTGTAAAGTCTCAATAAGTGCTAAAACTTTTGTCCAAGGATTATTAAAAAATGTCTTTGGATAGATTCTAAGTTCTTTGGTCTTAGTTACTTTGATTTCCAGGTCTTTCACTGAAGACTAAAAATCCTCAACAGTGGGTGGGCAGCTAGTTTTCCATCTTCTGGTAATGCATTTTCTGGCGATAGCAATAACTGACCATAGTAAATATGAATTATTCTTACTCAAAAAGTAACCTTCATTCACATTGAAAAGAACTAATGATTTGGACAATAAAAAAGAATCAGTGAATAATGCTTTGAGAAAATCATCTATGCTGTTCCAATAACCCTTTAATTTAAGACAATCATAAAAAAAATGTGCCCAATCAGCTTTTGTATGTTCTGTACATCTCCAGCAGGATGCATTGGAGCTATTATTGATTTTAACTATCTTATCTGGTATCAGAAATGCCCTATGGAGATATTGCCAAGCAAAAGTACTCCAGTAATGAGACCATGAAGTATGCTTGATGGATAACAATTGTTTTTGTTTTTCACCATGTGAGAAATTAAAAGAACAGCCTTTGAATATAAAGTTCCAGTAATTTTGATTTATACTAGTCTTATAGACAATTAACATGTGATACAATTTTGAGATATTGTTATTTGTATTGAGGCTAATATGTAAATGTTCACACATGAGAGTTGTCATCTTTGGTCTTTCTTGATAAGATAAGTTTTTAAGTATTATGTATAAATCTTGAGAATAAGTTAAAATACTTTGTAGAATTAACCAGTCTTGAGGAAGCAAATCATTCTCTTTTATAAGAAACTGAGAGTCTAAAACTTTCATGCCATTTATGCATTGATACCAACATATAAAATTCTTGGATTCCCAGCTATCTAGAACATTGAGATGTATTTTATCAGGAAAATTCCTTGTAATTTTAAAGGGGGTTAACAGTTCAAACCAAGTCTTAATATCAGCATTAGAGTTAACATATTTTCTAAAGAAATTAAAATAGTGATTTAATGAAATTAATGTTGTGGGTTTGGTAATATTGTGTTGTGCAATATGACATAAGAAGTACCAGAACTTATTAGAAGAATTATTCAATGGAAGTTTGGCTAAAAGGGCATTTTCATTAGTTATTAAGGTTAGATGTAATAGTTTCCAACTAGAGTGATAATTTGGATTAATCCAGTTTAAAGTGACCTTAAATATGGATGCATTTATATATGTTTCAATATTCCTCCTTGCTCCCAAGATCTAATGTGATGTAGAAAAGCTGTTCTGTTTCTTTTGGGGAAACAAAGGAATTTCATTAGTAATCTATTTATATCTTTAATGTGTTGATATTTATAAGAAAAGTTAAGAACTAGAGCTATGTAGGGCATTTTTAGTAAAAGTGTCATTTTTATTAATTGTAACCTGTCTTCAAAAGTTTTGAGAATTTTGTTCCAACTATTTGTATACTTATTCATTAAGTTTATAATATTTTTATAATTATATTCAATTGTGGTTTCTGTGGATTTATATAGTGTTATTCCTAGATAATCAAGAGAATCTGAAGTTGCACCAATAATGTGATAATTTTCCGATTGTACATTTCCCTTCTTATTTAAGAGCACACATTTAGATTTAGATCTATTAAAATGTAAACCCAAGATTTTCTGGAAATAGTTCATCACAGAATCTAATTCTAATAGAACTGATTGTGAATTACTTGACGTGAGCAAGGTATAATCTGCATAAAGCATTATCTTGGAATTATACTGATTGTAACTATTTATAGGTTCATAGGTTCATAGGTAGATACTAGGCTATCTGCCCTAGGGCATTTATAAGCCTAGCCAGAGTGTATTTGGCTTCCGCCTTCCTATTAGATTAGCCTACTGTGCCTCTGTAAAGTAGGTCACAGAAGGTACCCTTTTAAGATTAGTTTACTGTGCCTCTGTCTAGCAGGGACACAGAAGAGATCCCAGGGGTGAATTTGCAATTTCCCATCCACGCGTCCAAATTTCGCTTGAAGAGGGTCAGCGAGGGGCTATGTCTAACATGAATTGGGATTCTATTCCAGAGTGAGGGGAGCCTCGGGGAAATGAATCTGTCCCTCCACCATGTCCTATTTATTTTTGTGCTCTGGTTTAGGTCCCTGGAGCGTGTAGCTCTAAGGGACTTGGATTTTTTGAGGTGGAGCATGTCCATTAATTATGGGTTTGACATGGCTTTATACGTCAGGCATAGATCGCCTCTGATTTTTGGATTGTCACGAATAAGGGCAGCAAATAGTTCAATGGCTACTACAAATAAAATAGGGAATAAGAGACATCCATGCTTAGTGCCTTTGGTTATTCTAATAGATTCAGATGTGAAGGGGCCTAATTTAATATAAGCTACATTGTTTTGGTATATATTTTTATTAGAGAAATGAACGAAGAGGGAAAGTGAAAATAACGTAACACTTCAAACATATATTCCCAGTTACTGGAATTGAATGACTTTTCTATGTCTAAACTAATCACTAGTGCTTCTTTGTTTCCCTTGTTCAAATATTCAATGTGTTAAGATCCTTTGGATGTTATCATAAGTGTATCTTTCATATATGAAACCTGATTGATCATCATTTATTATTCGCGTTAGTGGGACCTTTAATCTCTCTGCAAAGATGGACATAAACATTTTATAATCCTTATTTAATAATGATATAGGTCTGTAAGAACTACAAAATTGTGGGTCTTTGTTGGCTATTATGATAGTTGAGATCAAAGAGTATCTCCATGAAGGTGGTATAATGCCATGCAATTGGACTTCTACAAGAGTTTTATGAAAGAAGGATAGTACACATGAGGGGAACAATTTATATATTTCAATGATTATACCATCCATCCCAGGGGCTTTATTGGGCTTAAATGTTTTGATTTTTTGTTTAATTTCCTCTAGTGAGATTTGTGTTTCAAGAACTGAATTATTAAGATTGTCAGGGGGCCTTAACTGATTAAGTGAAGGAATATCTAATTTTATATATTCATTAATTGAATGATTGGAACCAAAGTGTTTGGAATAATGAAACTTGAAGGCATCTAGAATATCTCCTAAGTCAGAAACAGTTCTATTAGAGCCTTCATGTATTAGTTTAGTTATGTTGTTTGAATTAGAATGTATCATGGCTCTCATTGACAGATTGTGCATATCTTTAGGGGATGATGCATAGGAGTTTAATTTTAGTCTTTTTAATGCCAAATTAGTTTTATGGGATAGGATATCTGAATATTGCTTATTAAGCTCCTCTATTTTTTACTCTTATCAGAGGTTATTTGGGAGTGATCAGATTTAATGTTTAAGAGTTGAGCTTGAATATTTTACAAATCTAAGTCCCATTTTTTGTTTATTTTCAAACCATGTTATTATTTTAAAATAAAGATAGTCTTTTAATGCATCCTATACCATGATCATGTTGGATTCTGGGGTGAGATTGGTCTCCAGAAAAAAAATTTACCTCTGATGTGAACCAGGGCTTAAATTCTTTCATTTTTGTTACATAGGCTGGGGTTCTGGTTATGGGGATAAGTCTTCTATAGTAAACACAAGATTCTAGGCAGAGAGAATCAAGATCTGAGATGGGGCATGGGAGAAGTGCAAAAGATGATATATTTAGTGTTAGATCATTAGAGACTAACATTCTGTCTATTCTAGTTTGAGTTTTAAATTAGTAGTCAGTATGAGAAAATTTCAAAGCAGTAGAATCTTTGATAGTAAATGTGTCAACCAAATTAAGTGTCTCAACCCATTTTTTAAAAAGGCTTGCAACAGGTGTGAGCCTCAATGGGTGCTTATTAGTGATGTCAGTACTGTCTAGTATACAGTTAAAGTCACCACCTATAATGAGGTTACCCTTATATACATTTGTAATGTGATCGAGATATCCTCTAGCAGTTTTTACTCCCAGTCCAGGGATCCAGTATTCACTAGGGTCCAGATTCTGTTATTAAAGTTTAGGGTGAGTATGGTTAAAAGTTCTTCTGGATCTTCATATTTATATAGGATTTGGGGGATAATGACATGATTCCTCCATAAGATCATTGCCTCTCTTTTTTTTAGTCTTACATGGGGCATGAGCAAGAGTGATATAGTTACTGGGGGTCCAGAATTCTTTTTCAGAAAGCTTAAAATGTGTTTCTTGCAGGGAAACTACCTGAGCTTTATTAATATTCAGATATTTTAGTAAGTTTAACCTCTTCCTTGGATTATTTAGTCCATTAATGTTTAAAGATATTAGAAATAGAGTCATTGATATTCAGGTAAGGAGGAGTAGAGTGTAATGCATGTAACTGCTGTTATTATGATCAAAAAAACATTTCTCCTGGATAGAGAAATTAACTTGATTATCATTTGTTGCCAATGTGATAAAAAACTGCAGTATGAAATTTTGGAAGTATACCATATAACATCAGGTCTATAAGGAAAAAAATTTGATAAGTAACATATCTAACAAATTGATCATAATAGTTGAAATTACTACACACAAGCATGAAATTCAAAGAATTCCTAGTCTGGTGGAAAGACAAAGTTCCATAAAACCACTATCAAATATTCCCTAACTGTGCCAAGCTGCTCTGAAAATGTCTTATAAAGGAGACAACTGTGTATATTAAATATTCTAAGAGAGCTGCTTTTACAATTAGACTCTAAAAAGAAGAAATAAACAATCTCATTAAAGTTAACAGTTCTATTAAAATTAAGTTAGGTATAAGTTGTTACTTAATAATAAATGGAATCTATATAAGTAGTGTGAATATCATTCTTAAATGATGAGTAGAAAACTATGTACATGTTACAGCAAGAGCAAGTAAGATGTGGCACTATAACATTAAAGTTAAATGGTATAAGATAATTATGACAGATAAAGTTTTTATGAAAAATGTTTCTCATTTCTATTAGTTTCCCAGTAGAATGATGTGAAGACTGGTAGAGATGGATGAAGGCTGCCAGCCTAGCCAGATAGAATTGTGCAGATAATTCTATCATTTGTAAATATGAATGTTGAACTTAAAACAATGTGGCAACATTACCATCTGCTGTAAAGAAAGCTAAGTCAAGCATTTCTTGTTGGTCCTTTGAAATTAAAATTATTTCATGACTGCCTTTGATGTTTTACAAGTCGGCTCTAGTCCGGCTAGATGAAGGCTTCCTGCCTATTGTTTTAAGGCTAAAGTTAATGACCAGAATTTACATGTGGAATGTCCTTTATTGCTCTAAGTGTAAAATAATGTAAATGCAGTTTCTGTCAGCCTGGGAACACCAGGAAGGTGTAAAAGATGATGTAATGTTTAGCAGAACTGGAGTTTCAATTTATACAGTGAGAACCAGAGATTATTGAGCATTTTTCTCTGGGCATCTAACTCAGCAATGCCTTATGCTGTCATTGCAGGTCATATGGGCATAAAACATACAAAGAGACGCATTATACAAAACTTCTATTGGCCTGGAATTTCCAGAGATGTAACAGGGTACTGCAGGACCTGTGAGCAGTGCCAAAAGATAGGCAAGGCAGGAGACAAGGTGAGAGCTCCTTTGATGCCTTTGCCTGTGATTGAGGAGCCATTTCAGAGAGTAGCTATGGATATTGTGGGTCCTCTGAGTACCCCAAGTTCCACAGGGAAAAGTTATATCCTAGTGGTAGTGGATTATGCTACACAATACCCTGAGGCAGTGGCTTTGTCCTCCATTGAGGCAGAGAAGGTGGCAAATGCTTTGTTAGGGATTTTCAGCAGGGTAGGTTTCCCAAAAGAAATACTGTCTGACAAAGGTGCTGATTTCATGTCAGACCTGCTGGCTTGTCTGTGGAATTCCTGTGGGGTGAAGCACATGAAGACCACCCCCTACCATCCCCAGACTAATGGTCTTGTTGAGAGGTTAAACTCTACAATCAAGTCCATGCTACAGGCATTTGCAAATCAGTTTAAGAGGGAGTGGGACAAATATTTTTCCCATCTGTTGTTTGCTTACAGAGAGGTTCCTGAAGAATCCACAGGTTTTTCACCCTTTGAGTTGCTGTATGGGCATAGGGTGAGGGGACCTCTAGATTTAATTTGAGATGAGTGAGAAGGTGAGTGCGAGTCTCACAAGGAGTCTGTTGTGGCATACATCCCAAACCTCAGGACAAGGCTCAGGGAACTCATGGGCTTGGCCCATTAGAACCTGGCAGAAGCCCAACAGAAAAAGGTGTGGTATGACAGGAATGCTTGAGCTAGAGAGTGTCAGACACAACAAGCTGCAAGCAGCTTGGGAGGGTCCCTACAAGGTGGTAAGAAAGATAAGTGATGTTAACTACATGGTGGAACTGCTAGGCAGAAGGCAGGGGCACAAATTGTACCATGTTAACATGATGAAATCTTACCATGATAGGGAGGCCCTTGTGCTGAACATTTGCAGTGGATTGCAGGAGGAGTCTGAGGAAGATCTGGGGACTGATCCCCTCAGTGAAGCTCAAGCTGACACCACTGTGGAAGGGGTAACAATGTCCCAGCAGATATCTCCTACTCAGGTTCAAGAAATCCGAGCAGTGTTGCAGGAAGTTGGGGACATGTTCACTGGGAAACCAGGATGCACCCACCTAGTGCAGCACCAGGTGGATACAAGACCACAAAGGCCTATTAGGCAGGCCCCTTATATGGTGCCTGAGAGAGTAAGACAGACCCTGAGAGAGGAAGTACAGGAGATGTTGGAACTAGGGGTGATTCAAGAGTCCAACAGTTCCTGGGCCTCCCCAGTGGTGCTGGTGCCAAAGAAGGATGGCAGCACCAGGTTCTGTGTGGACTACAGGAAATTAAATAGTCACACAGAGTTGGATGCTTACCCCATGCCTAGGACAGATGAGGCCCTAGAGCAGCTGGGTGGGGCTAAGTATCTTACTACCATTGATCTTACCAAGGTTATTGGCAGGTGCCCTTGACTCCCAGTGCTAGAGAGAAGTCAGCCTTTGTGACTCCTTTTGGCTTGTATGAGTTCACAAAGATGCCCTTTGGGATGAAGAATGCCCCAGTGACTTTCCAGAGGCTGGCATATCATATCCTAGCAGGAGCAGGTGGGTTTGCCCTTGCTTACCTAGATGATAGTGTCATCTACAGCCATTCCTGGCCAGAACACCTTCAGCATGTCAGGGAGGTGCTGGGCAAACTACAGAGGGCAGGGTTGACCATTAAGCCGAGCAAATGTCAGCTGGGTATGGCAGAGGTCTCCTACCTAGGACATAGACTGGGGAGTGGTAAGATAAGGCCAGAACCTGCCAAAGTTGAAACCATTCAGGCATGGCTTGCACCTGTTATTAAAAAGCAGGTGAGGGCATTTTTAGGGACAGCAGGGTACTACAGAAAGTTTGTTCCCAGTTATAGTACCATAGCTGCTCCCCTTACAGACCTGACAAGGAAGAACAGGTCAGATAAGGTAGTGTGAATCCCAGCATGTGAGCAGGCATTCCAGAAGCTTAAAGAAGCTTTGGGAGGATCCCCTGTATTAGCCAGTCCAGATTACCGCAAAGAATTTGTTGTGCAGATGGATGCTTCAAACCATGGGGTGGGGGCTGTACTTAGCCAGATTTCTTCAGAGGGAGAAGAGCACCCAGTGGTTTATCTCAGTCGTTGGCTCCAACCCAGGGAGGAATGCTATGCAGCTGTGGAAAAGGAATGTCTAGCCATAGTGTGGGCACTGCAAAAACTTCAGCCTTATCTGTGTGGAAAGAAATTCACTGTTATGACAGATCACAACCCTCTAACATGGTTAAACAGAGCCAGTCAGCAAAATGCCAAGTTGCTAAGATGGAGCCTGGGGTTGCAAGCATATGATATGTCAGTGCAGCACCGCAATGGGGTTAGCAATGCCAATGCAGATGGGCTCTCAAGACAGGAAATGGGGTAGGTATACTCAGATAGCCTAACCCTCTCAAGCGGCATTTCTCAAGGGTCACTTGAAAAACTAGCTTGAGTTCTCCGGGGATGGGGGGAGAGAAATGTAAAGATTGGTAGAGATGGGGGAAGGCTGGCAGCCTAGCCAGATAGAATTTTACAGATAATTCTATCATTTGTAAATATGAATGTTGAACTTAAAACAATGTGGCAACATTGCCATCTGCTGTAAAGAATGCTAAGTCAAACATTTCTTGATGGTCCTTTGAAATTAAAATTATTTCATCACTGCCCTTGATGCTTTACAAGTCGGCTCCAGTCCAGCTAGATGAAGGCTTCCTGCCTATTGTTTTAAGGCTAAAGTTAATGATCAGAATTTACATGTGGAATGTCCTTTATTTCTCTAAGTATAAAAGAATGTAAATGCAGTTTTTGTTAGCCTAGGAACACCAGGATGGTGTAAAATATTATGTAATGTTTAGCAGAACTGGAGTTTCAATTTAAAGAGTGAGAACCAGAAATTATTGAGCATTTTTGTCTGGACATCAAACTCAGCACTGCCTTATGCTCTCTTTATGCAAGTAGTATGTTAGAACTGTGTTTTCTCCTAGAAGTATCTAGGAATTAGAAAAGATTAGACTAAGTGTTTTTCTGTTATGTCAGAACTGTACTACTGATTAATTTTAAGTATTTCTGTGTGATCTCTGAACTTCTGACTAGCACTGTATAGTAGAAAGTATTGCCTTGGGGTTTTAATTATTTATTATTAAATATTTTAAAATCTTTTAACTATGGCTGGTTTGTGTAGAGATAGTTTAAGCTCTTTAGAGTACTTGTATGCCTTTAGTAAAATTGTACAAAGCCACTCCTATAGTTTTAGCTGTGGGCTAGACTACCAATTGGATAATAATATTGTACAGTAATAATTGGACACCCTTTTAAGGGCCTTTGAGTAGCTGATAATTATTAGCTGGGTGGTGGCAGTGCTTTCTACCGTATAGTCTTGGTAAAACGGGCACAGCTGGAGAACCTGTGCCACCCTTCCCCAAAAGTGTCTGCGTGGTTGTGTAAACTCTTATCTCAAAGTGTGTGTGTGTCAGCTACTTGGGCAGGGACATGAAGCACTGGTTGGACAGAGAGGGTGCTGGAGATTTTAGCTTGCCCACTATGCTGAGATCTGAACCCTATAGCTCTGCCAGTGGGGAGTCTTATTGGGGAACTGGGGAGCAAGGGGGCGACCAGCCCCGGACTGACTGTGATCTCTGTGTGCTCTTAAGGGAAATTGCACTTTACTGTGCATATTTGTTATCCTTTCCTCTCATATGAGATGCCCTCTCTGGTGTTAGTGGTGCGGATTGAGGCTCCTTGATTGCTGGGCCAGGGCACGGGCATCACAAATGATTCCAGTATGCTTAGAATACAAGTGTCTGTGGTAACAATATAATGTTAAGAATTAGTGAATAGTAAATAAGGAAATACAACATCACTCTCCACTTGGCTGTAAAGTAATTGACTTATAAAAGCAGAATTTTATATAAACTGTAATTATTTATCTCCAGTATATAGCTAAAATATGAATAAATAAAAAGTAAAGCCCTGCTAATAATAAAATAATGATAAAGGCTTATTTAACTAACATTAATGGAACAGGGAACATAGAAATATAATAGAGATAAAGACAGTGCACATCAGATTAAAATTTCCTCAGACATAAAAACAATCACTTCAAATGAAAGTAAATATTTATTAACCTCTTTTATTATATGCTCCTAATACACAATTAATCACTGTCATACGAGACAGGTCAGCCAGAGCTATTAGCTGGAATATAATATTAAAATATTATATAAATAATGTTAGACTACCAAGGACTGGAAGCACTGCCTATTTTCAGCAGATTATCATTACAGCACATCTCATTTTATTAAGATCAATAAATATAAACATCTTACTTCTAAGACTGTGACAGAACATAAAGTATTAAGTGCTCCTAGCTGTAGTTGTGCTTTTTCTAATTAAGCTAAAAATCCTTGCAGTTACACAGCTGTAAAAGTATTAAAGTAAGATGCTCTAAATTACTGCAGTTAGACTTTTAACACAGTTCTAATAGAAACATACCTTCTTTCCTTATTTTCTAGGTCATCCAGTTTGTTTTGTAGCCATATATTTTGTTTAACAGAAAGACAGTTTGGAGTTCCTCTTCCTTTAATCTATGTTCGATGTCAGATTATGCAGTTTCAGTATGAGAGATTTTAGTTTGGTGCTGATGCAGTAATTCCTTAAAAAGTGCTGTTTGATTGAGACAGTTCTCCTTTACGTTTTCTAAGTTTAGTTGGAAAAGATCCATTTTTAAAGAGAGTTCTTAGAGGGTGGCTCTCATTAACTGCATTTCCTTTCTCAAGGCAGTGTCAGAGTGAAATTGTTTAGATATGCTCATTTCTGTGATGAAAAAAAGTCTCCAGTAGATTTAACAGGAAAAGTTTAAAAACAGTCCGCCAAAATTGACATACGCTTAGAGGATATTGCTAAGATTAGATTTTAGTAAGAAACAGCTCTGGAATCTAAGTATTTTCCTGTCTAAACATCTGATTTTGAAAAGCTCTGAAAAGGAGCTGCTAACAGTTGGCCATCTTGGCTCCGCCCCCATTTATTATTTTTTTTTTGTTGTTGCTGCTTTCTTAAAAATCTGCAGCTAACTCATTCTTGCTGCATGAACACCATGGCATAGAATCTTTTTTTCCAATCATTCCATTCAGAGCTACATAGACATCTGATAGCACTGAATGCCTGACAAGTTGAAAGTAAGGCATCTATGCAGCTCCAGAGAGAACCAGACTGAATTACTAACCTGACTCCACATCCAGTCCCAGACTGTAAGACATGGGTGCTATTTTATTAATTTGTCCACTAACTTCTTTAAAAAAAGGTCTGTAGTTGCTTGTACTTGTATTTTATGCATTTTGTCTCATGCAAAGTTTGGGAGAACAGCAGTGCTACCTGCTGGTGATTTTAACTGGGAGGTACACAATGGAAGTATATCATTATCAAGGAGCTGTCAAGATAGAAAATATCTGCTTCATCATATTCTTGAAGTGTTGGTAAGTCTTGGCAAACAGGCAGTGGTTGGTGAGTGAGAATGAGAACAAAGAAAGGTAGCAAGAACTTTGGCTCGACATACTAAGACTTTTAGATGGAGTGTATCATGCATTTCCTATGCAAGTCTTACTATGTAATGAAGTAGTTTGTAACACATAAAGATAAGGTAAATGCAAAAGTAATGTTTATGTGACTATGTGTAAGTATGGAGATCCCTGACCATTACTATTCTAGAACATTTGACAGTATAAGATGCCACTTTAATCTAATCTTTTTCTTCTTCTTCTGGCTTTTCCCAGTTAGGGGTCACCACAGTGGATCACATGTCCGCTCACGATTGGCAGTGGAGTTTTACGGTGTCGAGTTGCCAGCCTGGCACCCAACCTTCCACAGAAGGCACACACACAAACTCACACCTAGGGCCAATTTAGAATGTACAATCCACCTACAGCATGTCTTTGGGATGTGGGAGGAAACTGGAGCACCTGGAGGAAACCCATGTGACCACAGGGAGGACATGCAGACTACGCACAGAAGGAACCCCAGACAAGGATCGAACCCGGGAACCTCTTGCTGTGAGGCGACAACACTAACCGCTGCACCACCGTGGCCACCCATGCCACTTTAATCTAATGTGCTTTATAATTTTTAAAATACTTTTTAAGTATTTTCTTCTGATTTTTGTTAAGTTTTACTGCTTTGCCGCCTACTTTTTGGCATTTTCCGGCTTGCTAAAGTTTATATCTGTAACAGTAACAGTACTTGGAACACATCTAGAGCCTGTTTACTGCATTTCCTGTGTTGCACTTAATTTAAAATCGTTTTTTTCTCTAAAAACTGCATTTTACCTGATTTTGGCTTAGCACTCAAGTGTGGGGTCATTTATTGCACTGTTGTGATTATTTTGCTGCTTGTGTATCTTTGCTACCTGTAAACTACAACAAAAAGAAAAAAAATATATATTGCTTTTTTCCCACTTTCTGAAAAGTAAGAAAGTTCAGTTATAGATTTGCTGTTCTGAACTGTTTGGAAGTTTCTAGAAGGCCAGTGCTTGCTTGGGCTAAAGGGAAGTCTCTGTGTTCACCAGTGGGAATGGTTAACACTGAACAGCCTACCTGTCCCTGGAGGAGTGGTTACTACCTAGAAGCTGTAGTTTTATTGGCCATTTTGGGTCAATTCTAAACTCCTTGATCTCTATCTCTTAAAACCAGGCTGCCTCGTGGTTTTGGCATCCTTTCAGGCTTGCTAGTTGTTGCTGAAGCACCTACCAATGGGAGAAAACGCTGAGAGAAGAAAAGGAGCCACTTTTGTGATTTTAAGTATTTTCTTCTGATTTTTGTTAAGTTTTACTGCTTTGCCACCTACTTTTTGGCATTTTCCGGCTTGCTAAAGTTTATATCTGTAACAGTAACAGTACTTGGAACACATCTAGAGCCTGTTTACTGCATTTCCTGTGTTGCACTTAATTTAAAATCGTTTTTTCTCTAAAAACTGCATTTTACCTGATTTTGGCCTAGCACTCAAGTGTGGGGTCATTTATTGCACTGTTGTGATTATTTTGCTGGTTGTGTATCTCTGCTACCTTTAAACTACAACAAAAAGAAAAAAAAAAAATCTTGCTTTTTTTCCCACTTTCTGAAAGTTAAGAAAGTTCAGTTACAGATTTGCTGTTCTGAACTGTTTGGAAGTGTCTAGAAGGCCAGTGCTTGCTTGGGCTAAAGGGAAGTCTCTGTGTTCACCAGTGGGAGTGATTAACACTGAACAGCCTGCCTGTCCCTGGAGGAGTGGTTACTACCTAGAAGCAATAGTTTTATTGGGCATTTTGGGTCAATTCTAAACTCTTTGATCTCTCTCTCTTAAAACCCTACAACTCGCTTTTTGCCCAGTTTTGCGCACTGAGCAGCGTCGGGCAGCTCTGCCTAAACAGGTTTAAACTATTCCAGGTTCCACAAAGTCTGCTCTTCACTTTTCCCTTAGAACTGTTCAAACTCTCAAAGTAATCACTCTATTCTCTTTCTAAAGCCCTGCACTTGCTCAGCTCTTATAAGGAAACACTAACTAACTAAAGCACTACACCCTCCTTGACTTCTCATAAGTATTAGACTCCCGATTGGTCCTTCCTGATCAAGTGAAAAATCAGTTCCCTTCCCTAATCTGATCAGTAAAAAAACAGTTCCCTATACTAATCTGGTATGTCTAAGGGTCAGTTTCAAGGTTACTCTCCAGTCCAGCTGGTGAATCTGGGAATTTTGAGGCAATGTTACAAGTGCCTTATGTACACAGACAACCCTCTCATCCTTCCAACAAACTCTAATACATGTGAGAGATGCAGTTACACAGCCAAACTGGAGGCAGAGCTCTCTCAACCCAAGACTGGCACAGTCAGTCAGGAGGAAAAGGTAACCACCCACACCACAAATCCAGTCTCACACAGACCTATTGCATCTGCTTACCCAACACATAAAAACACAAAAACATACTCGGAGGCTCTAAATAAAAATCTGCCTAAACAGCAAAGACCTCCTAAGCAGATATCCAAGCAACATCCACCCCTCAACAATACCCACAAATCACATATCTCACAAAATCAGTGTGCCTCACAGTCACAGCCCTTAAGGCCAAATGACACACCAAATACACTTGTTATAGGGGACTCTATTGTCCGGCACACTGACGTCCCGCTCACCAGACTGAACAAGGAGAAGGTCACTGTAAGCTGCCTGTCAGGTGCCAGGATCTGCCACATAACACAAGCACTCAGGTCACTCCAAAGCAAGTACAAGTATGACTACGTCATTGTCCATGCTGGTGTGAATGACCTGAGACATACCTCCCCGGACTACATGAAAAGAGACATAGAGGAGCTCTCTGACCAAGTAGCCCAGGCTGGTATGACCCTGACCTTGAGTTGCATCTTGCCCTCACCAAGAATGATGCCACAGTATAAAGACAAAATGATCAGTTTCAACAATTGGCTAAAGTATTGGTGTCATTCAAAGGGGATCCAGTGTCTGTCAGCCTGGGATGACATGCTCGACAAGCCACGTTGCTTCGCTCGGGACGGCTTGCACCTGTCACCCTTAGACTTTCGTATACTGGCCAAGGATCTTGCCACCCCCATAGTGCCTTTTTTAGGCAAGGCTCAAAGGACAAACCCACCTCCATAGACAAACAAAGATAAAAAAATAAAGGTAATGCTACTCAATGCCAGAAGTCTAAACCTCAAGATGCACGCACTCGAGACTCTCCTCAGTATGGAGAAAATCGATGTCTGTGCAGTAACAGAAACCTGGTTCAAGGCTCCTGAGAGCACCCCAGCACTACCAGGTTATAACTCATACCATGCGTTTCGGCCCCAAAACTCGGACCGAAGCACAAAAGGAGGGGGAGTATCTATATTCATCAAAGATACCTACACCTCCAGGTTAGTGGCACTGCACAAAGCATCAAAAACCATCCATGTGTAACTAAAAGTGGGCAAAACTGCCTTTCAGTTTGTAGCCTGCTACAGAACACCCTCCCTATTACAGGAACCCCACTTGGCATTCCTGAGAACACTGGAGAATATGAAGGTCTCTCCAAGCACTATGTTATTGGGTGACTTCAACTACCCAAACATTGACTGGGAAAACTACTCAAGCCCAAACACCTTCGCCCAACGGTTCCTTGAATTTATAACTCTAACGCAATGGAACAACTGGTCACCACACCCACAAGAGGGAACAACATATTGGACCTGGTCATCACCAACATGGGGACTCTATGTTCCACACCAGAGGTAAACCCCTCATTGGTAAGATCAGATCATAAACAAATTTCCCTGGACATCCATATCCCGTCCCCACCCCCATCCAAGGAAATCACTGTAAAGAATTTCTCAAAAGCCAACTTTGCACTTCTCAAGACTGAGGTGGAATCCTTCAAAGCCCCTGGGCCAGAGGATATTACAGCCCAATCTGCAGAATCCTTTACAAATGCATTCTATGAGCACCCGCAGGAATGCATGGATCGTGCTATCCCAAATAAAACCAAGACTCACTCTTCCAAAAACAGGAGACTGGTCTGGTGGACCCCAGCCATAAATAAGCTATACAACAGAAGGAAGAAGCCACTACATGACAGAGCAAAATCCCAAAAAGGGAAGGCATCTCTGATCAGTATTAGCAAGAAACTTCGATCCCTCATAAAATCATCAATGGCCAGATTCGAAAGAAAAATTGCCCTAGACACTAAAGATAATCACAAGGCCTTCTTTAGTTATGTCAGGAACATGGGTGGAAACTCCCAGATATGCTCTGAATTGTTGCATAATGGTACAAAATATACCGAACCTACAGACATAGCCAACATCCTGGCAGACAGATTCAGCACAAACCCCCCCCTTCCCCCCAAAGGAGCAAATGCCTATCCCAACTGAATGTAACCACCCTGACATCACAGATGCACAGGTGAAAGCTGCCCTCTCCAAAGCAAAAAACACAGCATCTATGGGACCGGACAGTGTCCCAGGCTGTGTCTTACACGAGCTCCAAGAAGAACTGAACCCTCACATTAAGTCACTGTTCAAACTTAGCCTTACTACAGGATATGTACCCAAAGAATGGTGTACAGCTACAGTGGTCCCACTCCACAAAGGTGGTGCCACAATGGACCCTGGAAACTATCTCCCCATAAGCCTGACTAGTCTGGTCTCTAAAGCTATGGAGCATATTATCATGGAACTCATAAACAAAGACATTGGGAGACTCCAGACACTGGACCCTACCCAATTTGGCTTTGTTAAGGGCAGATCTTGCCTCTTAAACCTAGTTGATTTCTTTGAAACAGTTACCAAATCCATAGATGAGGGCAAGGTAGTCCACACAACCTACCTGGACCTCGCAAAAGTCTTTGACACAATACCCCACTCGGGCATCATAAATAAGCTTACCAGCTTAAATATCAACCCCTATATCACAAGATGGGTTGCAAACTGGATCAGAGATAGAACCCACATGGTCAGAATCACAGGTGCCATGTCCGAATTCAAACCAGTTACAAGTGGCATCCCACAGGGCTCAGTTCTGGGACCTCTCTTGTTTGGTATATACTTCTCTGAGGTTCAGGCTAACACGGGGGGATTATGGCTGACAAAGTTCGCAGATGACTGCAAACTGGGGGCCATAATTGAATCTCCAGCTGACACAAGCATCCTCCAAAAGGGTCTCACAGAGACAGATGCTAGGTGCCAGAGCCATGGCCTCAAGCTAAATGCTAAAAAGTGCATAGTCATCCCCTTTGGGAAAAACAAGGTGCCCACAAATTACCACATAGGTGGTAATCCATTAAGTACGGAAGAAGTAATTAGAGATTTGGGGACCAATGCAGATAGTAATCTCTCCTTTGATAATCACGTTGCCAAAGTGGTTAGAAAGACCTTCTATATAGGCCACCTTATCACGAAAGGGTTCGCATCTAGATCAAGAGAGGTCATTGTGCCCCTCTACTCTTCACTCATCAGGCCCATAATTGAATACAATGCCTCTTTTGGGATGTACCTTACCTGACACCTGCAGCAACTGGAGAGACCCCAAAAGTACCTCACCAAGAGGATCATGGGCTACAAACAGATGTCCTATGCAGCTCGACTAAAGAAACTCCAGCTCTCCTCAGTTGCTTACCTCCTACTCAGAGGCGATCTATGCCTGATGTACAAAGCCATGTCAAACCCAGAATTAATGGACATGCTCCACCTCAAAAAATCCAAGTCCCTTAGAGCTACATGCTCCAGGGACCTAAACCTCAGCACAAAAATAAATAGAACATGCTGGAGGGACAGATTCATTTCCCAGAGGCCCCCCTCACTCTGGAATAGAATCCCAATTCATGTTAGACATAGCCCCTTGCTGACCCTCTTCAAGCGAAATTTGGACGTGTGGATGGGAAATTGCAAATTCACCCCTGGGATCTCTCCTGTGTCCCTGCTAGACAGAGGCACAGTAAACTAATCTTAAAAGAGTACCTTCTGTGACCTACTTTACAGAGGCACAGTACAGATAGCCTAGTATCTACCTATGAACCTATGAACCTATAAACACCTTAAATTAAATGGGCACTATGAATTTATTTTCATGCACACAGAGAGTCACATTTTTTATAGCAGAAGGAAGATTTATATAATTTATTAATATGTAAGGTGTAAAGAGTAAGGAGATTTTCGTGGAGTTAAATTGAAAGCTACTGATGTTTGTGTGATATAGAGAAATACTGCCAGCCTAGCTATCTGGAATTTTGTAAATAATTCTATGTCATTTGTGAATATTGATATGATTTATACAGAACTGTATGTTATGTACTGAGCTAAGATGTATCTATTGTGTACCCTGCTGGAACATCGAAGATTAACCTGCAAAATTTAAGAATAGCTGAGTTTAAGTTACTTTATTGCTGGGCCATAAACAAAAGATGTTATCTCTCAGATTCAGTTCAGTAGCAGATACAATGTCTAGAGCAAGAAGTTTTTGTATTGTCTTGAAAGAGAAATAATTACTAAGTTTCAAAATGTAAAAGCATTTTATTGTTTTACAACTTCCAGGAGCTGCAAAGATCTGACAGATATCTATTTCTCACACAGCGATGTTAAATTCTGTTAGTATCTGGGTCGCCTGGGAACTTAAGTCAGGTGACAAAGGTGATATCATCCAAGCTGGCCCAGCAGTAATGTAAGAGAGAGACTGTGCATTTTATATTTTGTCTTTGACCGAGCAAGAACATCCACGCATTATGACCATCTGCACTTGCCTTGCTAAGAGTAAGTAACTAGTGTACAATCATTTTTTTTTAGATATAGATAGGAATATAGTAAATATTAGTTTATATGCTTTCTGTATTTATCTGAGACTGTCCTGTAATGTTGTTTTGAAATATTTCCTGTGATTTTGAACTCTGAAGTAACTGTGTTGCCTTCTGAGTATTGTCTTGTTCTTTTATTATTTATTATGAAATATATTTAAATCTATCTTTGTGGTTGATGTTTGTGAGACATATTTAAGCTCTTAAAGTACTTGGATATCTATTTGGCAACACTGTACAAGCCACTCTTAATAGCCTGGTGCTTTGTCAAGACTACTATTTTGATAATGGTAACATTACACAGTAGGATTGGACACCCTTTGTAAGGGCCTTATAGTAGCTGAAAAGTACTGAAGTTGTTTGAAGCGGAAACTTCCTTATAGTCTGGGCAGAAGAGGGCATAGATCATAAACCTGTGCCAGCCTTCCCCAGGTGTGTGTGTGTGTGTGCGCGCGCGTGTGTGTGTGTGTGTGTGTGTGTGTGTGTGTGTGTGTGTGTGTGTGTGTGTGTGTGTGTGTGTGTGTTTGTATATAACTCAATTTCAAAGTGTGTATGTGTGTCAGCTACTTGGGCAGGGACACAAAGCACTCGTTGGACAGAGAGAGTGCTGGAGGTCTTGGCTTGGCCCCATAGCTGAGATCTTAACCCTATAGCTGTGCCAGTGTGGAGTCTTACTGGGGATCAGGAGAAAAAGGGAGAAACCAGCCCCAGACTGACTGTGATCACTTTGTGCTCTTAAGGGAAATTGTACTTTACTGTGTGTGTACTTGTCATCCACCCAGTATGTACATCCCCTAGCTGTTGCCAGTGGTAAGGACTGAGGCTCCTTGATTACTTGAACAGTGCAGGGGCATCAAATATTAATTGTTGGCAGTGGTGGGATATCCACATCACATATTAATTGGTTTGTAGTGGTGTGGATATTGAATTCCTGTAGCCTGTGTACATTGGTCACTGAAAGTGTTTGTACTCTCAATCAACCTCTCAGTGAATATTCAGAGTTTCATATCACAATTGTTTTATTGGTCTTTTTTTAGTAGCTTAGTTAGTCAGGGAGCGCAGGCAAGCATGTCAGCATAGGAGTATGACAAGCTGACAAAGAGCTAGTTGGCTGAGATGTGCCAAGCTAAAGGACTGGTACATGCCAACCTGACAAAGGCAGAAATGATTGTAGCTTTGGGCACAGCTGCATTGGAAACCAACGATCAGGAGGATAGCCAGGCTGGCCTTGGAGATGTACAACTCTCAGAAAATGGACAGCTCAACCTTTCCACAGAGAACTTAAAAATCCATCTGGAGTTAAAGAGACTTGAGCTGGAGGCCAAGTGTTTGGAAATAGAAGCAGCAGAGAGACTGAGACATCTAGAGGCTGAAGAAAATGAGAAACTGCAACATCTAAAAGTGGAGGAGAAGAAGAGGTAGAGGCAACATGAAAAGGAGATGCTAACTCTTCACCAGCATCATGAAAGTAATGGGGAAAGGAGTAATTGAACCCCAGAAGCTACAAAGGTCAGTAAATTTCTTCCACAATTTACAGATGGGGATAATTGTGATAGTTTTATTCATATGTTTGAGAGGGTATGAAAACAGTATAATATTGACCAAGGGCTCTGGGTACAGTTCCTGACCCCCTTACTCCATGGTAAAGCTCTAACTGCTATTTCTAAATTGTCTGACACATTGCTTAAATTATAATTTTGTAAAAAAAATGTATTTTAGAATGCTTTAAGTTAACACCTGAAGCTTATAGGAAAAAGTTTTGTGAGCATAGACGCAAGGCAGATGAAAGTGTGTGTGAATGTGTTGCTGAACTAAGCACTTATCTTCATAGATGGATGAGTGGATGTCAGGTCACCACTTTTGAATGGCTGGCAGACCTTTTGGTGCGGGAACAAGCCCTTAGTACTTTGTCTGAGGACATGAGAATTTGGTTAGCTGATAGGCAATGCAATACTGCAGATAAGTTGGGGAAAAAGGGAGACCTATACCTAGCAAGCAGAGCATCACTGCACAGGAAAGGGACACCCAGTGCTGCTCATGGGTCTAAGGGAACCTATGGAGGGCTCCCCAGACTGCCCCAGCAGAGTCCACCAGTAGCAGGGGAAGCCACTAGTACAGGTACACATCCAGTGCCAAAGGTTAAATGTTTTAAATGCAGTTTGTGGGCCATGAAGCATATAGATGTCCATGGAAGCCAGGTGGGGAACAAAAGCTGGTAGAGCCAGTAAATGGGAATGACAAAATGCCAGCAGTAAGTTGTCTCGAGACAACAAGGGTGCCAAACTACCACAAGAGGTCATATCCTATCTTAGTGGATGGGAAAGAGGCCACTGCTAAGAGATACATGGCCTCAGACCTAACAAATGTGAAGCCTGCAATGGTTACAGAGGAGCTCTACTTGCTTGAGCAGTCTACTCCAGTCAGAGCTTTAGGAGAGACCCCATTCCAAATACCTTTGACTAGGGTTCACCTTGACTGGGAGGATGGAAAAGTAAGCCAGTAAATAGGTGAGTTTGAAGATATCCTGCAGATGTCCTGATAGGGAATGATTTTGATAATGCAGTACTGTGTATGCATGCACTCACATGCAGTCAGGCTTGGAGACAAGTATATGTGTCTGGTAGCCTGAGGGAGACCTAGACAGACCATGCACTTGCAGCCAAGATTAATAAGATGGTTTCTTCAGGGAGGGAGCTACTATGTAGCAGTGAGACTGAAGGTGAGTCACAGCTGCTTATGGATACTGATGTTCCTTTGGACAGAGTGGCTGCAAGGGCAAAGGTGAGTAGTATTACCCATACTGACAGTGAGGCACCACTGTCAGAGGATGCCAGACTTCCTGTGGAAGGAGAGCTGGGAAGCATTACAAAGATAGAGTTCAGATAGGCTCAGCTCTCAGACCCTACATTACAAGGCCTGAGAGAGGTAGCTAGCAAGGTGCCTGATTCTCAAGGAAAGGGGGAATCTGTATACAGAGACAAAGGGTTTCTGTATAGAAAGTGGACCCCCTGAGGGAGGGCTAGAGGGTGAGGTAGTGCAGCAGTTGGTAGTGCCCAGAGCCAACCATTTGGCAATTCTAGCTTTTGCCAATGACATTCCTTTTGCAGGTTATATGGGCATAAAGCATATCAAGAGACATATTATGCAGAACTTTTATTGACCTGGGATTGCAAGGGATGTAACAGTGTACTGCAGGACCTGTGAGCAGTGCCAAAAAGTAGGCAAGGCAGGGGAAAAGGACAAAGTTCATTTGATGCTTTTGCCTGTGACTGAGAAGCCATTTCAGATGGTAGCTATGGATACTGTGGGACCTCTGAGTACCCCAATTTCTACAAGGAAGAAGTATATCCTGGTGGTAGTAGATTATGCTACTAGATACCCTGAGGCAGTGGCTCTGTCCTCCATTGAGACAGAGAAAGTGGCAAATGCTTTGTTAGAAATTTTCAGCGGGGTAGGTTTTCTGGGAGAAATACTACTGACAGAGGTGTCAATTTCATGTCAGACCTGCTGGTTTGTCTGTGGGAGCACTGTGGGTTGAAGCACCTAAAGACCACCCCTACCAACCCCAGACTAATGGTCCTGTGGAGAGGTTAAACTCTACACTAAAGACCATGCTATGGGAATTTGCAGACCAGTTTAAGAAAGACTGGGACAAATATTTGCCCCATCTGCTGTTTGCATATAGAGAGATACCCCAGAAATCCAAAGGTTTTTCACCCTTTGAGGTGAGGGGGCCTTTAGATTTGATTAGTGATGAATGGGAGGGTGAGCAAATATCCCACAAGGAGCCTATTGTGGCATATGTCCTAAACCTCAAGACAAGGCTTAGGAAGCTGATCAACTTGTCCCAGGAGAACCTGGCAGGAGCCTAACAGCAGAAAAATGTCTGGTATGACAGGAATGCTCAAGCCCAAGAGTATGCTGTGGGATAGCAGGTTATGGTGTTCATTCCTGTCAGACACAACAAGCTGCAGGCAGCTTGGGAAGGACCCTTTAGAATGGTAAAGAAGGCCAGTGATGTTAACTACATGGGAGAACTGCTAGGCAAGAGGCAGGGGCACAAAGTGTACCATGTTAACATGATGAAACATTACCATGATAGGGGAGGTCCTTGTGCTGAGTATTTGCAGTGGATGGCAGGAGATATATGTGGGGGATCTGGTCTGATCTCCTCACTGAGGCTCAGACTGACACCTCAGTGGAAGGGGTAGCAATGTTCCAGTGGCAATCCCCTACCCATGTTCAAGAAATCCGAGCAGTGTTACAGCAGTTTGAGGACATGCTCACTGGGAAACCTGGATTCACCTACCTGGTGCAGCTCTGTACTGGAATCAGAAATGCCAATGCAGATGGATTCTTAAGACAGGGTATGGATTAATGTATTCCCAGACAAGCTCATTCGTCCCAAGCAACATTTCTCCAGGGTCACTTCAGAAACTAGCTTGAGTCTTCAAAGGGAGGAGAGAAGTTATGATGTGAGGTAGCACCAGCTATGCCAGGAGAAGTAAGGCAGTGAATGTGTAACATATGCCAGCATAGTTAGCTGGAGTTTTGTAAAGAATTATATGTTAGAGATGTGATGATGTGAGATATTGCCAGCTATGCCAGGAGAAGTAGGGTAGTGGATGTGTAACATATGCCAGCATAACTAGTTGGAGTTTTATAAAGAAGTATATGTCAGTGGGTCCTGCTAGACAGAAATGAAATGCACCTGTATGTCAGACTCTGTTGTAACTGTTGAAATGAATATATTGTAACAGATGATACTGTAAGAGAAGAAGTTAATTCCAATCCAGCTAACTTTGAAAAATAGTCTGAACTTATAAACAAAAACATTGGAAACCTTAAAACACTGGAACCCACCCAGTTTGAGTTTGTGAAGGGACAATCTTGTCTCCTGAACCTGATTGACTTCTTCGACTCAGTCTCCAGAGCCATGGACGAGAGTAAGGCAGTCCAAACAGCCTATATGGACCATGCCAAGGCCTCAGACACCATCCCCCACTCTGGAATCATAGATAAACTTACTAAGCTGGGCATTAATCCCTACATCACTCGATGGGCTGCCAACTGACTTACTGACAAAACCAACACTGTAAAAGTAGCTGACTCCAAATCCAGCTCCAGACAAGTGGCAAGTGGAGTACCTCAGGGTTCAGTCCTGGGACCTCTCTTGTTTGGAATCTACTTCTTTGAAGTACAGGCCAACACTAAGGGACTCTGGCTAACAAAGTTCGCAGATGACTGCAAACTGGGAGCCATTACTGAATCCCCAAATGATGTTGATACTCTACAAAAGGGCCTTACAGAAACAGATGCTTGGTGCCAGAGCCATGGGCTCATGCTCAATGCCAAGAATTGTATATCTATCCACTTTGGGAAAAAACATGTTCCCGTGAATTACCACATAGGTGGCAGTACACTAAACACCGAAAGTGTGATAAGAAACTTAGGGACACAGGGGGACAGTGGTCTCATCTTCAATAACTACATTGCCACAACAGTCAGGACATCCTTCTATGTGGCACAACTCATCACTAAGGGCTTTTCATCCAGAAAAAAGGAGGTCACTGGCCCACCGTACTCATCCCTCATTAGACCCATTATAGAATACAATGTCCCATTTGGTCTGTACCTCTCAAGACATCTGCAACAACTGGAAAGGCCACAGAAATACCTCACTAAAAGAATCACAGGCCTAAAGCAGATGCCCTATGCTGACCGCCTTAAAAACCTCCAGCTATACTCTGTCGCATATCGTCTACTCCCAGGCAATCTCTGATTAACATACAAGGCCATGTTAAACCCAGAGCTGTTGGACATGCTACACTTAAAGAAATCCCAATCCCTCAGAGCCACACGTTCCAGGGATCTAAACCTTGTCATCACAATAAACAAAACATGCTGGAAGGATAGGTTCCTGACCCAGAGACTCCCCAGACTCTGGAATATACTGCCCATACATATCAAGCAGAGCACCTCTTTGGCCCTCTTCAAAAGGAATCTTGATTATTGGATGGGAGAAAGGAAATTCACTCCAGGGATCACGTCAGTCACCCTGCTAGACAAGGGTCCAGAGAAGTAAATAGTGTGGGAAGAAATAGCCAGGGAATTGTTATGGCTAGGCTTGTATAGGCCCTAGGGCCAATAGCCTAGTACCAACCTATGAACCTATGAACCTATGAAATTAAATTACCTGGTTTAGGCCATAAAGATAATTTCTTACAGTTCTGATTGCAGCCGGAGACATAATATCTGTAAAAAACAGAACTAGAAATCCTTCTGCATTGTCCTTATGGGTGAACTAATTGCTACCCTGGAAGGATGGAAGTTTTTGAAATGGTTTTATAGCTTTCATATGCTGTAACAGTTTACTATCAAAATTATGAAAAGCCTATTTCTGAATGTTCACATTACCAAAATAAAACATCAGAAACTGTCAAGCTAACTGCTCTGAATGTCAAATCGTTCAGAAGGCAAGAATCAACATTCAGCATTTTCTGTATTGTCCGAAAAAAACATGGTGAACAAAGCATACATAGTAATAGTGTTTTGCAGGGGGGCAAGCCCCCCTGCATCCCCCACATCTACTGTTAATTATACATTCTAACTCCAAGATTGCACTACAGTGAGGAAAATGGAACTGTGTCAATGTTTCAGAGGTGACGGGATTTCCACTCACAATTTTAAACTTTTGCACATTTACCTCGACCTTATGAATGACAGTAAGGTGTGTTTCAAACATTTGATTGTAAACCTGCTGTAACACATCTTAGCAAAGCTCTATGTGTGTGTATAATGACACATATATGCTAGATGCTAGTTCAGTTTCTATTAAAATGGGGGTAGTGTGGGAACCAGAAGTCAGATGGCCAGATGTATGTGATGTCATTTTGTAATTTAGAATTGAAATGATGTTTTAATACTAGATGAGGCAGAAGTCTTGTGAGTCGCTGTTTTGAAACAGACAAGACTACTCACCCACTTCATCTTGCCTTGCTGTATTAAGTAAGTAGAAAACAGTAATTCTTTAGATCAGTCAGGAAAATAGATTGAGATTGGTTTAGTACTGTTTTTGTGTATCTGTATGAAACTGTGTTATTTTTTAATATTTCCTGTGATTGAAACTCTGGTATTTAGTATAAATAGATGTTTAGTATTTTCATGTTCTTTTATTATTTATAATCAAATATATTTAAACTTTTCTATTGTGGCTGGTCTTTTAAAGCATATTTTAACCTTTGGGAGTCATCATCTTCTTTCGGCTGTTCCCGTTAGGAGTCACCATAGTAGATCACCTATTTCCATTTCTTCCTGTCCTCTTAATCTTGCTCTGTCACACCAACCACTTGCATGTCCTCTCTCATCACATCCATAAACCTTATCTTAGGCCTTCCTGTTACCTGGTAGCATCATCCTTAGCATCTTTTTCCCAATATACTCAGCATCCCTCCTCAGCACATGTCCAAACAACATAATCTTACCTCTCTGGCTTTGTCTCCTAACCTTCCAACCTGGGCTAACCCTCTAACATACTTATTCCTAATCCTGTCCACCCTCATCACACCCAGTGCAAATCTTAACATCTTTAACTCTGCCACATCCAGCTCAAACTCCTGCCTTTTTGTCAATGTCACTGTCTCCAACCCATATAACATAGCTGGTCTCATTACCCTCTTGTAGACCTTTCCTTTCACTCTTACAGGTACTTGTCTGTCACAAATCACTCCTGACACTCTTTTCCACCCACTCCATCCTGCCTGTACTCTCTTCTTCACCTCTCTTCCACACTCACTGTTACTCTGAACTATTGACCCCAGTATTTAAACTCATCCACCTTTGCCATCTCTACTCCTTGCATCCTCACCATTCCTCTATCCTCCCTCTCATTCACACACATATATTCTGTCTTAGTCCTGCTGACCTTCATTCCTCTTCTCTCTAGAGCATATCTCCATCTCTCCCTGGTCTCCTCCACCTGTTCCCTACTCTCACTACAGATCACAATGTCATCTGCAAACATCATAATCCATGGGGAATCCTGTCTGATCTTGTCTGTCAATCTGTCCATCACCATTGCAAATAAAAAAGGGCTCAGAGCTGATCCTTGATGTAATCCCACCTCCACCTTAAATGCATCCATCACTCCCATCGCAGACCTCACTGCTGTCACATTACCCTTGTACATATCCTGTACCACTCTTACATACTTCTCTGACACTCTTTACTTCCTCATACAATACCACAACTCCTCTCTAGGCACCATGTCATATGCTTTCTCTAAGTCTACAAAAACACAATGCAACTCCTTCTGACATTCTCTGTACTTCTCCATCAACACTCTCAGAGCAAACATTGCATCTGTAGTGCTCTTTCCCGGCATGAAACCATACTGCTGATCACTAATCATCATGTCCCTTCTTAACCTAGCTTCCATCACTCTTTCCCATAACTTCATGCTGTGACTGATCAGTTTAATCCCTCTGTAGTTACTCAGCTCTGCACATCACCCTTATTCTTAAAAATCAGTACCAAAACACTTTTTCTCCATTCCTCAGGCATCCTCTCACTTTTCAAGATTTCATTAAACAATCTGGTTAAAAATTCCAATGCCATTTCACCTAAACACCTCCATGCTTCCACAGGTACGTCATCTGGGCCAACAGCCTTTCCATTCTTCATTCTCTTCATAGCTATCCTTACTTCCTCCTTGCTAATCCATTGCACTTCATGATTCACTATTTCTACATCATCCAATCTTCTCTCCCTCTCATTCTCTTCATTCATCAACCCCTCAAAGTACTCTTTCCATCTCCTCAACACACTCTCCTCGCTTGTGAGTATTTTTCCCTCATTATCCTTTATCACCTTTACCTGCTGCACATCTTTCCTAGCTCGGTCCCTCTGTCTAGCCAGTAGGTACAGGTCCTTTTCTCCCTCCTTAGTGTCCAGCCTTTCATACAACTCTTTATATGCCTTATCCTTAGCCTTTGCCACCTCTCTCTTTGCCATGCACCTCATCTCTTTATACTCCTGTCTACTTTCTTCATCTCTCTGACAATCCCACTTCTTCTTTGCCAACCTCTTTGTCTGTATACTCTACTGTACTTCCTCATTCCACCACCATGTCTCCTTGTCATCCTTCCTCTGTCCAGATGTGATATCAAGCACCTTTCTAGCCATCTCCCTTACTAGCTCTGCTGTAGTTACCCAGCTATTTGGTAACTCTTCACTGCCACCCGGTGACACCATGGATACTCCTGAAAGTCTTGCTGCATTGGTCAAGTACTACCATTTGTATTAGTATTAATTTTACTCAGTATAATTGGGTACTCTTGTAAGAGCCTTAGAGTAGCTGGCTAGTGGCAGTGTAACTACCTTATAGTCTGTGCAAATGGTAGCAGAGCGGGTAATCTGTGCCAGCCTTTCCCAGGTGTGTGTGTGTGTGTGTGTGTGTGTGTGTGTGTGTGTGTGTGTGTGTGTGTGTGTGTGTGTATCAAATCTCAAACAGTGTGTGTGTCAGTTACTTGGAGCAAGGACACAGAGCACTAGTTTCATAGTGAGGGTGGTGGAGGACTTGGCTTGGAACACTCGACAGAGGACTCAACGCTATAGCTGTGTTAGTGGGGAGTCTTATTTGTGGCCTGAGAGAGGGAAACCCAGCCCAATGACTAAGTGTTCCCCCCTGTGCTCTTAAAGGAATTGTCCTGGGTGCAGAGAGCTGCATCTCAAAATACTGTGTGTATCTATTTTTTGTTCCATGTGAACCTTCCTCACCAGTGTCAGTGGTGAGGATTGAGGCTCCTTGAGTACTTGCCCAGAGGAGGGATGTCACACCACTCATGCTCTTGGCTATCTAAATCTACTAAAATACTTATGTAGAACAGGGATAAAACATTGAAACTTTGGCTAAAAACAGTAATTCACCAGACCTACAGACATATAGACTACACCACAATCCAGCCAATAAACAGGTAGCCAACCAAAGACAAAAAAAAAGAGTATCACCTAAAATTTCAATCTAATAATACAAATAACCCCCAAACATTCTGGAATCCATTTTTTCTCTTCTGAATCCTGGCACAAAGACCAATCCAACTTCTTTCCTTATCAAAACTCACTCAGACATCTCCAATCTCTTTAATACCCATTTCATCAACACTATAGCCAACATCACACACATTCCTCCCAGTTGACTGCAATGAGAACAGAACCCCTACCTAAGCACACTGACTATAGAACACAATACTTTACGCATGCACCACAGCTCAAGTCTGACTTTTACAAGGCTGCAGGACAACTTATGGTGGATGACAGAAGCACTGGATGTTGGAAAGAAGATGTTGGGAGGCATGCATGAAATGAATGTGTAGACATGTTCATCTGCCAAGATAGTTCAAGTTCTGCATGTTACCAGATTGATGAGTGTGTAATGAGTAGTATGTGGTGATTCTGTTCCACTGTACAGGTATATTTTAAGACTGAATGTGTATTGTCATTCTAAAGATGTGCATGGTATATCACACAATGTTTGTTATCAATCTATGTAGTGTAGTTGATATATTTCTCAACAAGTACTGAGAGACTAGGGTTGCAGAGCATGGTGGAGGTAACACATGGCTGCATTGTAAATATGTGACATATTCTTGGATAAGGCTTTCATTGTTTTATGTTTCCACATGTAGTTTCATGGCATGAAGACTAAATGGACAGTAAACAAAATTAATACATGCTACTATTTACTTTGCATAGTGCAAAGGGGAGCAGCGGGTTTGTGCAATGGCTGGCAAAGTGTTCACACATGCGGGTTACACATTTCTTCTCATTCCCTGTTCGCACATAGTTAAGCAGTGCACAAATGTAAGGCTCATTGATAAAATTATGAGAGTTAGTATTGAGTGTGCAAAACACACCTACTGCTTAGCTGACTCTGTGGCATCAGGTTTAAATAGATTGACACATTCCTTTTTCACCCCAGATGATATAGGGTATAAATCCAGGTATACATAATACTTTTAAATAAGTATTGATAATGCAATGAAATTTTGCTTTACTCTAACTTCACCATGTGTTACTGTGTTTTGACATAATGCAGCATACTTAAGTGGCATTGCACAGAGGTAACCACACCACAGAAGAATCTTTCACCATTGTTTGGCATTGGTATGTGATGCCAAACTCTGTGCAAACATAGAGGCCAAAAAGAGAAGAACTCCATTGGTTTTCTTGGTACTTATGTGTGTTGTGCATGATTCTATTTATCAACCAGATTATAGGTGTTAAAATGGGGTAGATAGGAAATTGATGAAATGGGGAGCAAGCAGGGAGAAGAACAAAGGGAAAGAAATACAGGAATGTGCAGGAGGGAGGTAGGAAAGAACCATAGCTATCCATTTCTTTAACAGTGTAAACTGAAAATATGTAGAAAATATTAGCTGAATTTGGACTGTCACCTCCACAAAGTGGGGTGACAACAACACACTCAAGTATAACCAATTGGAGCAAATCAAGTATGTCAAGAAAACCCTTGTGTGAAATGGAGAGCTATGTATGTGGCAATTTTATTTGTGTGGACAGGTGCCCATTTTTTTAATTCAGTAAGAGAGGAATACTGGGTAACAGACAATGGTATTTGTGGGTCAGGTAAGTTGGGTAGGTGAGGAAGAAAATGCAAACAACACACAGGGACAGCGAGGGACACAAATATTGGGGGACACCATGACTGGGGTGATGGATGGGACAACACAAGCTCATGCCAGTTAAACATGTTGACAGTGAGAATCTAGTCCTCACCCACAGGACTGTCATCACAGTCCCCTTACTCTGCGGGGTGCTGGAATCTAGTCCTCACCCACAGGACTGTCATCACTGTCCCATTACACTGCTGGGTGTTGTAGTGCTTGATGTCTTCTCCTCCTATGGACCATGAGGGAGTGCACCAATGGTGCCATGCACAACCCTAAGCACCAACCCTGCATCATCTAATGGGTGAAGAAATCCCCACCTCTGCCACTACTCCTGGAGGGTACCACAGAGGCAGCTGACAGGGCAGTGCTACCTGAGGGTGCAGGTAGTGCTGGGGCAGCAGAGACAGTGCTGCCAGGTTGGGTTGCAGATGTGCTGGGCATTGGAACTTGAGCCAGTGGAGAGGGAGCAGCCTGACCCACTGTGCCTGGCCTACCTCACTGTGCTGTGAAGCATTTAGTGATTTGTTACAGATGGATGACATGCAGACCTGCTGATGACATATAATAGAAAATAAAAAAAGAAATAAGGGTTGGAGTGAGAGGAAAAAAGAGATACAATTAGTACCATTATATGTGACATTAAATACACTATCGCAGTTATATAACTATTTTATCTGAACTGTTATATTTAAGTATATGCCCTATCAACTACAAATTATAATTATGGATTGCTCAAAGTAATCCTTGCAATGTGCATATATTGCACATATGCTTGGTCCAAGTATACTGATTACAGTTAAGAGCAGAACATTTATGCCAATTGTATAGAGTTTAATTTATGTAATATTTTGAAGGAAATGCCGTGTTGTATAGTTGCTACTAGTGGTATTTGAGCCTACAACCTCTGACTACAGTCATACACTTGTTGGTTTGTACTGACTTATGCATGCATGCTTGCTTTTACAGTTAGGCTATGCATGCTCAGTTTGCTACTACTGTATAGAATATAACAATTTATCATTAACTTTTAAAGCTACGATAATACTTTTGTTGTGCTGTATACATACCAGTTGCTTCCCTCAGTCTTTCCGGATGTTCAATATGAGCCTGCTGATTCAACTCAATTTTTGCATTAGCTGTGAAAAGAAAAGATCAGAAGAGCATTATGCATACCACTCTTCCCTATATTCAGTTTTCTAGGTATTAAAAATTCTTTTTATTAGCATACTTACAAAGCTGTGAGATATTGGCTGTTTAAAACTCAGTCAAGCCCTGGCTGGGCAGATCCATTTTGCCCCTCTGTAGTTCATTAAAATGATTACTACACTGGATACAGCCTGGGCCAACTACTACAAGCCTCAAACTTGTACTGGGAGCCAGAATAGTCCCCCTTGCAGAAACCTTTGGCTGTTGTGCTTTACCATGAATCCAACAAATATCCTGGACTCCTGAACACCCCAACTCTGCACCCTAAACTGGGCACCTTCTCCTGTAATGCCAGACATGTCTAATACCAAAAATAGAGCAATGGCAAATGATTTACCTCCAGTTCCTGTTATCACATTTAGTGGTACTGCGCAAACCTGAGAAGCAATACCAATTGTGTTTGCCCAGTGTTAAGCGGACAACAACAGTGTCAAACAGGGAGGAAAGCAATTTTTGAAATTGGAAGGATAATCTGACAGTTAACATTAGTTTAAGGGGTGTCTGCTGCTGTCACTGCTAGGTGAGTTAACTTTGTAGACTTGCACTAAGGTCATACATTCCATGGCCTGACTGTGACGATAGGAGGTACTGCCAGCACAGCTAGCTGGAATTTTATAAATAATTGTATGTCATTTGTGAATATCAAACTGATTTCTACAAGATGCTTGTGTTACTAATGTATTAGAACTGTATGTCATGTGTATATCACACTGATTCGTACAGATATTTGTGTTGAAAAGGTATTTGTAAAGTACTTGTATTTGAAATGTATCCACAGTGTGCCCTACTGGAAAGAACAGAAATGTACATAGGTTCATAGGTTTATAAGTTCATAGGTAGGTACTAGGCTATTGGCCCTAGGGCCTATATAAGCCTAGCCAAATGATACCCTGGCTTTTGCCACCCAAGAAAATTATTTTCCTGTGCCCCTGTCAAGCAGAGTCACAGAAGTGATCCCAGGGGTGAATTTCCTATTTCCCATCCAATCATCAAGATTTTTCTTGAACAGTGCTAAAGAGGAGCTTTGTTTGATAAAGATAGGTAGTTTGTTCCAGAGTATGGGAAGTCTCTGAGACAGGAATCTATCCCTCCAGCATGTTCTGTTTATTGTGGTGACAAGGTTTAGGTCCCTAGAGTGTGTAGCTCAGAGGGATTGGGATTTCTTTATGTGGAGCATGTCCAACAGCTCTGGGTTTGACATAGCTTTGTATGTTAGGCAGAGATCGCCTCTGAGTAGGCGATATGTGACAGAGTAAAGCTGGAGTTTTTTGCGATGGTCTGTGTAGGGCATCTGTTTGAGGCCAGTAATCCTCTTTGTGAGGTATTTCTGTGGCCTTTCCAGTTGTTGCAGATGTCTTGTGAGGTACATACTAAAAGGGGTGTTGTACTCTATAATGGGTCTAATGAGTGATGAGTAGAGGGGAACAATGACCACTTTTTTTCCTGGATGAGAAACCTTTTGTGATGAGGTGTGCCATGTAGAAGGATTCCCTGACTACTGTGGCAATGTGATTATCAAAGGAGAGACTACTGTCCACCTGTGTCCCAAGGTCTCTTATCACACTTTCGGTGTTAAGTACACTACCACCTATGTGGTATTTCATGGGTACAGAGTTTTTACCAAAAGGGATGACAATGCACTTTTTGGCATTGAGCTTGAGGCCATGGCTTTGACACCAGGCATCTGTCACTATTGTAATTGTTTAAATGTATATGTTTTAACAGAGGTAACTGGAAGGTTAAACTCAGTCCAGAAAACTTTAAAATATATCTGAAATTAAATCACTTTACGAGCTATACCATAAAGATGCTATCTAACAGGTTTCAATGCAGCCAGAGACACAAAGTCTGTACTAGGAAGCATTCTTTATTATCTTTGGGGTGAACTAATTACTACTCTGGAAGCATGGAGGTATGAAGTTCTTGGGTCTATATTACAAGACCGAAAGAGCAGAACCGCGAACACCTAAAGAGCGAAAAAAAACAGAACCTCAAAGTGCTGTTTGTCAGATCATGGTATAGTGAAGACTGGAATACTTGCCCTTTCCTCACTGTAGTGCGATCTAGGAGTTGGAATATATATTTAGCAGGGGGTGTGGGGGGTGCAGCCCCCCACAATAGCAAGTTTGAGGTTCCGTTTCTTTTGCTCTTTAAGCGTTCACGATTTTAATTTTTCGGTCTTTTAATATAGACCCAAAGTTCTTTTATGACTTCTAGTACCTGCCACAGAGCTGAGGAAAAGCCCTTGTGTGTGTATTTTTACAGGTAGGTGCTAAATCCTGCCAGATTCCATCAATGGAGATTTGCATGGGAACTAGAAGTCAGATGACCAGAAGTGATGTAATTCTGCAAGCTATTCCAGAAGTAATATTTTAGATATTATTTTGAGATGTCTCTCAGTGAGACTGAGAATTCTGTATTCTGTCTTGGGCATGGTGACAAGAAGGACCATTCACCACATATTAAGTATGTAGGGAACAGTGATTCTCTCAGATTCAGTCAAGAATATAGTGAAGCTTAGTTTAGATATTGTTTTCTTTATTTGTCTGAGCCTGTCCTTCAATGTTATTTTAACTGTTTCCTGTGATTTGAACTCTGATGTCACTGTGAATATATACTTAGTATTGTCTTGTCCATGTATTGTTTATTATTCAATACATGTAAACCTTTCATCTGGGGCTGATTTGTGTAGAGGTATTTAAGTTTTGATAGTATTTGCATTTTATTTGATGACAATGTGTGAGCCACTTCTAATAGCCTTGCTCTTGGACAAACTACCATTTGTATTAATATTAATTTCACTCATTATATTGGGTACCCTTGTAAGGGCCTTAAGGTAGTTGGAAGGAGTGTCTGGTGGAGGGTGTTAACTACCTTATAGTCTGGGCAGAAGGGGGCATATCTAATAAACCCATGCCAGCCTTTCCCAGGTGTGTGTGTGTGTGTGTGTGTGTGTGTGTGTGTGTGTGTGTGTGTGTGTGTGTGTGTGTGTGTGTGTGTGTAAATCAAATCTCAGGGAGTGCATGTGTCAGCTACTTGGGCAGGGACATGAAGCACTGGTTGGACAGAGAGGGTATTGGAGGTCTGGTTTGGACACTCAGCTGAGATCTCAACTGTATAACTGTGCCAGTGGGGAGTCTTACTGGGGATCTGGAGAAAGAGGGAGAAATCAGCCAGCCTGGCTGTGTTCCCATGTGTTCTTAAGAGAAAGTGTGCTTGATTGTGCTTGATGCAAAGAGCTGCATCTGGAGATACTGTGTGTGTACCTGTTATCCTCCCAGTGAATGTCCCCCACTGGTGTCAGTGGTGACAATTGAGGCTCCTTGATTACTGGCCAAGAGGTGTCACACTGACACACTTTTGTTTTGGCTGTATACACTGATAAAATTGATTTTTAAAGTGTGGGATTCAAATGTATGCATAAAGCACAAAACATTTTCTTCCACATAGTCAAGAATCATTTATAAATACAGTTTGTTTGAGGTGTTAATAACGTGTGTGTGACCTGACAAGGTTCTTTTATATAGATTCATTTGTGTATGTGTCTTATTTAAGTGTGAAGGCAATCCAAGTCCACATAGCAAAATTATACTTACAGAAATATAGTAGGCAGTAAACCCTGAGTCATACATCTGAAAACACAAACACAATAAGGGTGTCATATCCCGCATACATGTAATTCATATAAGCTCCACTATCTAAATTGTTATAGGTTATTTTAATATAATGTGAAATAGAACAACAGTAAATATGTCCTGTATTAGAACCCAGGGCAATATGTATGGCAGCCCTATACTTACACCAGTCGCCACAAGAATGTTGAAATAACACTTGTAGATTTTTCTGTTTATTATTATAAACTGGACTGTCACAACAATAAAAATATGTTAATAAATTTAACCAGGTCTTATTATTCCCTACCTTTTGACATATAATATTGATACATTGATAGGATAACATCTTAATTTGTTTGCCAATTGCAACATATTTAGCATTTTGGGATGACATACAGAATAGAATAACCATTCTAAATATGGCTGTTGATGCTGTCCTGTACATGTGTTTGAGGAGCAAGTGGAGATTCTCAAAGCAATTAGTTAATTCAATGGAAACAAAATGACATGTATCTCTGACTTACACTGACATTCTTTGTGTTCCTGTCCTAAGCAAGTATCATTCCAATAGAGTGATTAACTAGTACTGTTTTACGAATTCTTTGAAACTGGGACGGAATTATTAAATGTCACTAACAATGCTAAAATAAATAAATTATTTCAAAGTAGAAAGCAACTATAAAACACAAATTTTTTGATCTCATAAAATACTTTAAAGTAGGAGTTAAACACTCCATCTTCAGAAAAGAACGTGTCTACCCTCATCCACTCAACACTTCAGAGACTGAAATTTGAAGCAATGAGTACCCAAGTACGTAAATCCTAATTGTTTGACAGTATATTTATGTATGCATAGTGATCCACACTATCATGATATTGTTTCAAAATGAGCACTTTATCCTCTGTGTTGCCATATGTCTTACTAGCAGTAATGAGGTTCAGCCTTAACATTATGTATATATGCTTACATGTGAGATATAATGGCAATCCACTGTTAACAAGAAGTAAGATCTTTATTACTTTGAAATTTGTTCCTGCATTCAAAATGTCTACAATAATCTCACTTTGTATCCAAATGGTATAAGCTATGGTGCATATCATTGCATGTGTTAATTTTGGACTTTCATTCACAGTTGAATCCATTGCAGTAAAAATGAGGAGTCAACACTAATTTCATGTTACATGGCCTGTAATTCCCCACAATTATTGGATACCATTGATTAGGATAACACCTTTTCTACAAAAACTGACATGTTTCTTGTAACTAAGTAGACTATGTTATGTGATTCAATGACAGATAATTTGGGATATGTCTAAAAATATGATTGAAAATTATTTGCATATAAGCTTATATCGTTGCTGTAATTTCAGAATAAGATTGATATATTTTCAATAATTTAAATAAAACATATCTAACTTTAGCAATCTGTATTGTTATGCATTCTAAGTGTATTGACATGGCATGTTTGTCAGGCTTTCACTTTAGAGCACGCCTATTCTGTCTAAAGTGTAATGTTACACTGGTGAAGGTGTGAATAGGCTTACTGTTTAATCCTATATCCTATTGTATCAGTTATATGTCTTATGGAAAGCTAAAATTCTAAAATTGTAATTACAACGTTTGCTGTGACATTCGGTATTTAGTGAAATGTATTTCCTAAATTACAAGACATGAGGACCTTCTAAAAGGACATCACCTTATTATCTTCAAAGATAGCCACGGCATAGTTAAGTCAAAATTTTTTTAAATCTGTATGTTTCGAAAAGTTCAATGATAGCACTTTTATGTTTCATTGATGGTTAATTGAATGTCATTACTTCTTTGTCATAACAAATAATTCTGTTTTGGTACAACAATTTTGCATGTTATTAAATTTGGGAAACCTTTTTGTATTGAATGTTATACAAAATCCTTTATTTAAATGTAAGTTTATTTCTCAGTAATAGTAAGTACATTATGGTTTACAACAGAATTTTAGTATGTAATACTTAATGATATCCTCATTATGTCAGGCTATGGCCAGTTCCCATTACAAAACCACCTTCGACCTGGTAGTCAGTGGATGATTTGTAAGGTTTCCTTTTGCTTGAGTTCCATTGCGTATGCAGGTACTGGAGATTGGAGAAGGTATGCAATAATGTCTTTAGAATTTGTCAAACCTAGGTGAATGAGTCATTCATGGAGACTCCTAATACCTGGACTATGGGTCAAAGCCTTAAGCGCACTAATGCAAATGAAATTCTACTGTTAGGAATTAGCACTTAAGTGCAAAACATTCAATTTACATTCCGTAAATAATATGAAACATGATCCTGAATTCCAGTAAGCTATTATCAATTGTTAAATATGTTATAAATTGACAGCAATTATTCTTAACAATCATTCATTTTGAGACTGTAATTTACAGAAGTTCATTCTGATCATTTCACATGGGCTTAGTTGGACATGAATCAATTACTTAAGTTGATTTAAATTGATTAAAGAAAATGTTTAACCCGTAATTAAATGTATGATGTTGTCCTTATATTTGCTCAACTTCTTAGAACTCCAGACTACAATTGAATGGTAACAAATTTTTTTGTCATTTGATGAATTTAAAACAATAATATTATCCATAGATCATTGGGTATAGCTTTATGTATAGGATATACAGTCTCTTGTATAGGTGCCACTGTTAGTTGTAGTTCATTTGGCTAACATGTTGAAAATTAAAATCATATTTTATTTCACTTATCAACATGGAATGTACTTACATTTTGTAGAGGATGACCACACTCACAGATTGTGGAACAGAGGCCAGTTTAGACCCTGATTTGACAAGTTGACATCAGAACACCTGAATTCATCAATACAGCCATAGCTTAGCCAACCTTCCAGGACCTAAATTGGACAGGTGAGAGGTTTCACAGGTTGGATAATTGGCTCACTTGACTGGCCATAGCCAGTTCAGTAATGCATATGAGGATGTTAGGATTCATAGCGACTGTGTCCATCTCCACTGTTCAGCTAGACACAGGTGTTATAGTCCTCGGAAATGCTTAAATTGCTATTTAAGGTGATCTTGACTGCATCATCAAGTTGCAGCCTGATGATATGCTGTTAGAAAGCATTCTTGATGAATCCTCTGGAGGGGTTACATTCATGGTAGGCAGTCAATGATTGCTTACCTGTCAGATATAAGACTACTACCACTAGATATCATAAAGGGGTACATAGATTGCAACATGATCAGATCTGAGATCTTAACAGTTCTCCAGAGTTATCAATCATGTTATAAGCATGCATCTGACTAGTTGAATGTGCCAGTGAACTCAGGCAGGTTGAGGATTCTGCATATCCACCTTCATGACATACCTTGCATATCTAAATTAACTACACGAGCTGGCTATTCATTAGACTACATACATTCACCTTAATATACAGTGAACATAACAGTTACATGATTCAGCCATGAAATTAATTATTTGACTGATGCATTTGTTACTTAACCACAGTCTTGTTCTCTTACACAAACTTAGACCATTTGTGCCATAGCTTCGGCCCACACAATACACAAAAGCTGTGGTGAAAAGTGATGTAACTCCATATCCTTTTCATATTTCTGGCGGATCAAACATTTGTTCTAAAAGGCATAGCTACTTAGTTTAGATATTGACATCAATTAAATTGTACTTTCAACAATTTCCACTTAGAAAGTAGCTTTGAAAAATCAAACTTTTTCACAGTATTAATAATCTATGAAATGGAATTAAAGTGATTTCTCTTACTATAACTTTTATGATTTTCAGTACAAAAGTATGATCCTAAATGAGGGTTCAGTGCCAATACTTTTAATAGCAGTTAAATTAGCAGGTCTACTACTATCATGCTGGATCACATAAGTCTCTGCTGTACATGTTAAAGTTATTTTGTCAAACAACACTGATTATTACATTCAGAAAATGAAGATATCTTTCATCATATATTAAATACATGTTCATACGCCTTGTAATCCCATTGCAAATTTTGCAGCTCTTGTCTATGATAGCTAATGCATTATGGGTAGGTAAAGGTTTAAAAATGCATGTACATGTTAATATATGTATGTGCTAGGATAATTTTGTCCATAGTGGTAGTATTGCATGCTGCTTAGCAATTAGCATTGATCTAAGTTATTACAACCTCCCACTTGTTACCTCTATTCCACTCATTGGTGTGGGGACCTTCATAGTGTGGGATGTTTGCATTGCTTGTAATCATCTGACTACTTCCAGGATATGACCACATTGCACAGATGTTATTTTTATGACATCATCCACTATGTATCAAAGCATAGGTAATGGCATGCATCCAAACACATGTCGATATTTGGTTTCATCTTCTGACTTTTTATGTTAACAGCTTGATATTCCATAATGATGGATATATCCTTCCAGCATAACCTTCATCCCATAGACCTGTTGATATCGTCTTATTACATTGTTCATTAGAGGTGTGCAGATGGGGCCATGTAACTATGATACACACACGTTAATTGAATTTTGGTTACACAATTTTGGCAGTATAGACTAAAATCATGATCTATGTCTATGATTTATGAAATATCATTGGATTACCCACTATTCAGGATTTAGGAACCTTCTTTATGAGACTTTCACTACCAAGTGGTGTATGATTTTGTGTACAACCTATGATCTACTTATAATGTGCAAGGTGAATCCCATATTTGACAGCCTAGACCGGAAAAATATGTGGCATTTAGGAACAAGATTCGGAATTGTGAGACTGATGCTGATGATTATGAACAGATCGCTGTTGGACTTAAAGTCTGACTAAACTTCTGTGCATAAAATGACTCCATGAAGGTTCTCCATGGTTTCATGGATCTGACTTGGTGAAGTTGCATGTTCCTGTAGCTGCTTATCCCTAAAATAACATTTCAATAAGCATATGTACTAATTACGGTTGAAAAGATCTAAAAACGCTTTTATAGCAGACAACATTGCTGTTGCACAAAATTTGATTATATAATAGACCAATTAAAGAGCTCAGTATTTGGGGGTAACTGGAAGATGCGTTTAGCTGCATTAGAGAGTAAGTGGCAGATATTATTAGATGCTACTAGACCCCCTGGAATAAATGATTTCATCAGTATTAAGCCTTTCCTGGTACTATCCCAATAGAATTGGAACTAATACAGTAATGCCTAATTACTTACATTTGATATGGGGGATATGGGTGATATATCATGTTCACTTAACAACATGATAATTAATGCACTAATATAATGTGAAGTACAATTGAATTTATATGCAAGTTTTTTATGTATGACTTATTTCAGATAATTATTGCATCTGATTTATTACATTTGTACATATTTTAACTTTTTAAGTATTCCTAGTTTTTGTAAATATGAAGTCATGGAATTTCTTCTTAGTATGGGAAGTTTAGATGGTATTTTCCATACTATGAAATTATGAAATTGTGATATACACCTTTAAGAGTTTTTGGCGTTTTTTTTCATTAATTGATTCTATATAACTATATATACCTGTATAGGTGTATGTTTTTATCAGTTCTGAAGAAGACTGGGGTGTTCCAGTCGAAAGCGCTCAACTGTGGATTAAAAACTGTGGATTAAAGGATTGATTATACTCTTCCGTGTACGAGCTCCTTGCTGTTTTCGTTTCCATATTGACTTGGGTTTGGTGGAGTTTGTTTTACATTGTTCTTGGTTACCTTATAGTCTGGGCAGAAGGGGGCATATCTAATAAACCCATGCCAGCCTTTCCCATGTGTGTGTGTGTGTGTGTGTGTGTGTGTGTGTGTGTGTGTGTGTGTGTGTGTGTGTGTGTGTGTGTGTGTAAATCAAATCTCAGGGAGTGCATGTGTCAGCTACTTGGGCAGGGACATGAAGCACTGGTTGGACAGAGAGGGTATTGGAGGTCTGGTTTGGACACTCAGCTGAGATCTCAACTGTATAACTGTGCCAGTGGGGAGTCTTACTGGGGATCTGGAGAAAGAGGGAGAAATCAGCCAGCCTGGCTGTGTTCCCATGTGTTCTTAAGAGAAAGTGTGCTTGATTGTGCTTGATGCAAAGAGCTTCATCTGGAGATACTGTGTGTGTACCTGTTATCCTCACAGTGAATGTCCCCCACTGGTGTCACTGGTGACAATTGAGGCTCCTTGATTACTGGCCAAGAGGTGTCACACTGACACACTTTTGTTTTGGCTGTATACACTGATAAAATTGATTTTTAAAGTGTGGGATTCAAATGTATGCATAAAGCACAAAACATTTTCTTCCACATAGTCAAGAATCATTTATAAATACAGTTTGTTTGAGGTGTTAATAAAGTGTGTGTGACCTGACAAGGTTCTTTTATATAGATTCAGTTGTGTATGTGTCTTATTTAAGTGTGAAGGCAATCCAAGTCCACATAGCAAAATTATACTTACAGAAATATAGTAGGCAGTAAACCCTGAGTCATACATCTGAAAACACAAACACAATAAGGGTGTCATATCCCGCATACATTTAATTCATATAAGCTCCACTATCTAAATTGTTATAGGTTATTTTAATATAATGTGAAATAGAACAACAGTAAATATGTCCTGTATTAGAACCCAGGGCAATATGTATGGCAGCCCTATACTTACACCAGTCGCCACAAGAATGTTGAAATAACACTTGTAGATTTTTCTGTTTATTATTATAAACTGGACTGTCACAACAATAAAAATATGTTGCACTTTCTGAATTTGAACCCAGGACCATCTGTATTACAGCCTTACACTTACACTTGCTGCCACAGGAATAGTTAAATGACAGTTGCATAATTCCATATTCATTCTTAAGTTTTGTGTGTTAGCCAACTTGCAACATAGTTTAGCATGTTTGGGCAGTGCACAACAGAATTAATAGAATATATCCATTTTAAATTATTGGCTTTTTCTGTCTGTGTCCTGTCAGCAGGTGTTTGATGGCAGCAGGTGTTGGGGAACCTTGCTAAGCACAGTGCAATGTTGGTTAGTAGCATTGCGCAATGGAAAGCAAAAATTGCAACAATGTATCCTTTTGGACCTTTACACTGTCTACACCCTGTCTGCTGGTGTTCTGTCTGCTTCCTGTGTAGGCTAGTAGTCCAGGTTTTCACAATGCTTAGCAGTGCATAAACAAGAAAGGCAGTACTATATCTGGCATTCATTGTGTTTCCTCAGTTTCGCTTGTTTGTGCTAAGCTGCTCACCGCTCAAACACTGGCATAAAAAAATAAAGTTAAAATTATTTCAAATGTAGAAAAGCAATCTATGAAATAAACACTACAATTTTTTTGTTGCTACTCATGAAATACTTTTACACAAGTTTGGATTTGAACTCTCACTCCAATGAACCTTCAGAACACAGTAAGGGTGTCTTAACCCTCTTTGCCACTCAAACAGCTTTGCAGTACAGAACTGAATCATTCTGCATACAAGCAAATGCAACATCATCCACAGTACTTACAAAATATATGACAGTTGTTTGTACATGTACTAATTTCATATGTAGTGCACTGAGTGATCACACAACCATTTATGACTATTGTTTGCAGAAATGCAGCTCTGTCTAATCTCTCTCTCTGTTTGTTGCTCATTATTGTCTTATCTGAGCAGTAATCTGAGGGCTGCAGTCTGTAAAGCATCATGTATCATTGTCCTTAACATGTGTGAGGATATTAAATGGCAATAATACACAGCTGTCAACAAATGAAGGTGAGGGCAGATGCTACTGAACAGAAACTGTGAAATGTTTGCTGTTTACTTGCATTTAAAATGTTGATACAATTACTTCTACACTTTGTAAGTCCAACCTGGCTGATACACCTACTGGAGGTAGGGCAGTCTGAATTGCTGTTGTGTTTTCCTTCTCCTTACCAGTAATCATTCACAGTTGTAATCCATTAGCAGTAAAGAATGAAGGAGTGCCTGCACTATATTTACATGTGCTACATGGACCAAGTAATTGGGCTTCAGCAAGTCTAATGAGTGCATACCTCATTTGCATTTTCACAGTGCTCACAGCCTTGATTCTACACCATAAAAACTGAACCATGTTTCTAGGGAACCTGAAGGTGAGGAGGCTTGTTTATGTGGATGACACAGAAGAGGATAATACTTTGGGATATGTCTGCACAGAAGAGTACTGACCTTGACAAATGTATTTGCATTTTACAGCTATATACTGGATATGCTGAAATTTCATGAAGAAAAATCTGTTTATATCTATTTCTATATATATATATATATATATATATATATATATATATATATATATTAGCAAATGCTGCTTATATTGTTATGCATTTCTTAGAAGTGTATTGAGGGCATGGGCATGTTTGTCAGGGCATTTCACTTTCTCAGATGCACAGCCTTATTAACTGTCATCACAAGTGCTAATGTTACACGTGCCTTCGTTGAAGGTTGTGCATCAGGGCTGGTAACCTGGTATGTAAAAATCCACTACCAATCATTAGCGGACCGGAGTTCCACTGTGGCAACCCCTAACTGGGAAAAGCTGAAAGACACAAACAAAGAAGTGCTAATGTTACAACTGTTTTCCTGTGTACACTCTTCTGTTGTTATTTCTGTGAAATGTATATGTCCTAAATTGTCAATGACACAGGAGTGCTAGCCTTCTAGAATGGACCAAATACACCTCTAGGGGAGTGCTGGCCACAGGTGGACATAACTGGCAATAGCTTAAAGTGAAATGTTCTGTGTTAAATCTGTACACATTTCAGAAACAGTTCAACTGATAGCACTTTTATGATTTCATTGATGGTTTATTAGCAAATGGGTCATGTGCCTGTTCTTTTGGGGTCAGGGGAGCAAAGTTACATTTCTGTTTTGGCACAAACAAGATATTTTGCTATTGTTACTCTCCTTGTTTTGGATCTAACCTTGCTTTGTGTGATTGTAATATGTTATAACCACACAATTCCTTTTTTATATTAAAATATCGTAACTGTTTTATGTTTCTGCAGTGGTTAATAGTGAAAAGCTACATTTTATGGGTTATCTGGAAACAGAATTTTTAGTTATGTAATACTTATGTGTATTATCCTTCTTTTGTGTTTAGGTCATCTAGGGCTATGGCACCCAAGTGTCCCAATACCGAAAACCACCCTTCAATGACCCTGAGAATTAGGTCATAGTGGAAGCTTTTAAGCAACAGGGTGCCTTTTTGCTTGAGTGGGGACATGGCGATATGTCAGGCAGAATGCAAATTTGCCAGAAGTTGGTGATGTGAATGCAGTAGGTGCCCACAGCAGGACATTTGATCAGGTGCACCATAAGGCCACTGACGTGATTTCATCTGCATGGAGGACAGCAGTTGCAGTGACCTGTGATCAGATGTGTTCTGGGGGTGCTGCTACAAAGCCAGCACTAACTGCAAATGAAGAGTTCCTGTCTACTGTTAGGAATCTAGACAGCTCCCGGGAAAGTGCAGAATAGCATTTCATTGACATTGCTGTGACTTTTTCAGGGAGAACAAGTGTATCCCTGGAGGAGCTTCCAGGTAAGCTTATGTATCTCAATTGTTAAATACTCGTGTATAGTAATATTGACAGCAATACATAAGTTCTGTTTAACAATCAATTCATTTTGAGGGGAGCTGTAGATTGATACAGTTAACATCACATTCTGATTGATTACACATGGGCTTAGGTTGGACTTGTCATCCAAATTCGTGTTAAAAGTATCATTAATGGACATATAAAAGGCAAAAAGTTTTAACCCCCTGTAATATTGCTAATTGTGCTGATGTTGTCCTTATATTTTGCTTAACTTCTTCCAGGACAACCATCCATGGGAAGCATAACATCATCTGGACATGGTAAGCCAAATATTTGTTTTGTCAGTAGTGATGATCAGTTGAAAGACATATATATATATTATCCATATGTGTGATGTGGGTGTCAGGGCTGTTATGTATATTGCTGTACTGTCTGTAGTAGTGGTGCCACTGTTAGTTTGTTAGCATGCATTTGGCTATAGTAGTGTTGCTATTAATTTCTTTCCTGTGTTTGCTGCTTATTATCACAGGTGATTCTGACAGTGGAATTGTAGGACTCTTACCACTTGATGTCAGAGTATCAACAGACTCTGAGGATGATGGTGGCCAAACAGAGGCACAGTTGGGGGTGCAGAGGTTGAATCTGACACTAAGGTTGACATTCAGCAATCTCCTGTAATTCCATCAGATACAGCCAGTAGGCTTATGCCAACCCATTCCAGTGAGCCCTCAGATATTGGACAGGTGGAGAGTCAGGCACTCAATCAGGGAAGTGTGGTTACTGTGGCTTCAGTGTCTTTTGACTCTGGCCATAGCCAAAGTGTGAGAGAAGTGCACACAGGAGGGTTGTTAGGGGTGCTCAGAGGAGGCCTGCTGTCCATCCTCCACCTGTTCCAGGCTATGGATGCACAGGCATGTTTCTATAGGTCCTCCAGGGAAATGCTTAGGGTTGTACATATAGCACAGGCTGACATGCTTGACTGCCTTCGTCATGTTGCCAGTCCAATGGATTGGATGAATGACATGTTGGAGCATGCAGTGTCTATGATGGAATGCCTGCTGGGAGGGGGACAGCATCCTCATGGGTGTAGGTCAGTCACATGATCTGCTGTTAGCCTGATCATGCTCCCATAGTGGCACTACTTCCACTGCTCTGTCAATGAATGAGGTGTCCACACCTAGATATGCCAGGCTATGCGGTCATGATCCTGGGCATCCTTGTGAAAGGAGTTCGTCCAGCAGTTATCAATCACGTTCAGGTAGCAGCAGTGCATCTGACCTTAGGCGTGAATGTGCCAGTGTAACTCCTGGTCAGGTATGACAACGATTAACTGCCATATCCACCTTGCACAGATCATACCTGTGCAACATACCAAGATGTAGAGCTAGCACAGAGCTTGACTGTGTTCATGTAGGCACTCACATACCCATTTCACCTGTAGGATTCATACAGATACACACATAACAGTTACATGGTTCAGCCATGAAGCTTAAATCTCCTTTTGTCTTGCTGGCTATTTGTTACTTTACCCGACTGTCTGACTGATTCTCTTTCTTACTCACACACACTCACCGACCTTTTGTGTCAGCCTAGGCTTCCTGCCCCCCCCCCCCCCCACACACACACACACAAAACAGCCTGTGCAAGTGATGAAAGTGATGATAACTGCCATATCCTTTTTTCTATATTTTGGATTCAGAGATACATAACATTTGTGTCTTATGTTCAGGGTGCATAGCTGACTTAGTTCTTAGCATATCTGTGTTTGTGATGTTTGATAATTGTACCTTTCACATATTTTTGTTTTAGAAAGTTAAGTGTGTTGATAAAATCAAACATTTTTTGCATCAGTATTTGTAATAATCTTCTGAGTGTTGTGAAGTCTGAAACCGAAACGTCTCTCGTTACTTTCTAACTTCTCTCTTTAATGATCTTCCAGTACAAAAGTATGATGCTAAACTGAGGGTTTTCAGTGACCATCAGTACTTTTGAGAGGTATGAATGCGTAAATCTATGATGACTGAGGCCTACTACATGATACATGACACATGTAGTCACATAAGTCTCTGCTGTCACATGTTAAAGTTATTTCTGTACAAATCAACCACCTTTTATTTGTTTACATTACCAGGTAACAACATGAAAGGATATGCTGTTCATTCAATATTATTATACAATACACTTCAAGTTCAATACTTGCCTTGTAAATCCAGCAGTTGCAACAGTTTTAGTTCAGGGCTGACTCTGTCTGATGCTAGCAGTATATAGCCATTACATGGGTAGGTAAAGGTTGTAGACATTGCCTGGAAGCAATGTTACTATATGTATGTGCATAGGATGAACGTTTTAGTCCCTTAGGTGGTGAGTGAGTGTGCTATGCATTGCCTCTTAGCCAATGTGAGGGCATATTGCACCTAAGTCTATCTACACCCACAGCAGCTGCTGTTTCCCCATTTGATTCCTCACCTGCATATGGCTGTGGTGACCTTGTCAATGGTGGTGGGATGTGTGCACCTTCCCCTTTGTTAATCCTGCTGAAGCTGCTTTCTCAGGATGATATTGCGTAGCATGGCACAGATGGTGAATATTTCAGTACATGTACATGGATTGTACAGCAGGGCTCCCACAGATGTATCTGGGCACAGGAACTGTGATTTGAGCAGACCAAACACATGCTCTGATATTTATGGTTTGAGTGTGTGCCTCATTATCTTGTTCTTCAGCATGTGTGTGTGCATTTCTGATGGGCATCATCAGCCACAGTTCCAGAGCATAACCTGCATCCCCCAGAACATGACCCTGTGCTATATCTATCCTAGTGAACATCTGATACAGTTGAGAGGTGTGCCAGATATGTGGGCCATGGTAACTGACTGGGTTGCCAGCACACACGTTCAAGATGATTCCCTTGGCATTACACACAGATTCTTGGCAGATAATAATCCTATGATCCAATGATCCTATGATCCTATGATTCTATGAAGATGATTCCCTTGGCATTACACACAGATTATTGGCAGTTAATAAAGTGGAAGCCTTTCTGTTTATGTAGAGCTTTCCCTGTCCCCCAGGTGGTGTCTTAATTTCCACATGTGTACAATCTATGGCACTTAGTACTTCAGGGTAATGTTCTACAGGGTAGAACTCCTCCATATTTCTGGCCCTACCCTCAGGAATATGGGGAAAATATATGTGGTCACTGGCATGTTGAAGCATAGCATTCAGGAATTGATGGAGGAGTCTGGATGCTGATGCTTGCTACACCCCTAGCATGTCCTCTGTTGGACTTTGAAAGGTTCCTGTAGCTAAAATTCTAAGTGCTATACATACGTTTGACTCCACTGGTATGGGTTCTCCATGGTTTGCACTGGGTCTGAGTTGAGGATGACATAGGTTGCAGAGTTCCTGTAGTGTGTCTCTATCCACCCTATAGCATTCTACAATTTCCATGTCATGCAGATTGTGATAAGTTAAACAGGGTCTGAAAACTATTCTTCTTCTTAGCCATGGTCTGTTAGCAGCAGCAGCAGCATAGAATTCAGCCTGTTGCACAAACACATGAATTAAAGCAACAGCAGCCCCTAACATTCTTTATGTGTAGACTCCTTTCTCTGGCTGTATTGCAATAGGTTTTGGAATTCACAGGGAAAACCAGCACTGAGTCTACAAGGTTGCTTTATAGCTTCTTGAATAGCTCCTCCATCTTGGACTGGTTGATTAGCATACAGTTTAGCTGCTTTTGCTGTAATTACCTTGTTTGTGTAGCTCTACACACTGTGTAAAGCTGCTTACTGAATCCAAAACAGGATACTATCGTGTGCATGTTGTGGCGCGGCACACAAACAGTATAAGCAGACCATGTAGGGTTTACTGAATCTGCCTGATTGATTAATTATTCAAAACTATAAACATGTATAAACCACCAAAGTGAAAAAAACAGTCCAGCAAAGATTGTGACAAATTTTCAGTTACTGACTTTTATTTTCTGTGATGTTCTCTAAATATAACATTTACTGGAGCTTTCTAGACAGCGGTATTTACTTCTTATTGTAAACATAACATTTACTGGAGCCTTCTAGACAGCAGCATTTACTTCAGATCACAGCTTTGATTTTAAATACTTGACCTCGACTATGTCTTGCTCCATGGAGCAAAGAAATGGAGCCCTTACTGTGATCAGTGATGCTTTGTACAAGGTGTTTTGATTTCCTAATGGGACTGTGTATATGTACACTGCCATTGTGCAATGCACACTAGATTTATGAATTCCATGCCAAATTTATTTTATACAAGTATATAGTACTTCTGTTTAGCCTATGTTGAGTGCCTTGATTTATAATAATACAGTTATAAAGTTATATGCTCCGACATTAATACAGAATTAAGAAGTATAAATGAAGCCAATCTTTAAATCATTCATTCTCATGTTTTTGTGATAAAATATTTAACAATACAAAGTGTATGTTAAAACTTCAAGCAGTGAACTGAATACTGTACATTATATTTTTCCAATTTTGTTCAGTGAATTGTATACTCTTATGACCCATGATACTGAAAAATGTGAGCTTTATAAGCCAATATTAATGCATTTCTGCAGATATTGAAAACCTTTCCTTAAATGGTTCCCTTAAATATATCACAGAAATTGGCTTCTAGTAACTACAAATATGAAATATGATATAAGAAAGTAGCTTGTTCACTGAATATTTGCCATAATATACTTGAAATGCCCAGAAATGTACATATGCTATTGGCAGATACTATAGATAATAAGAATTGAACAAGACATACACAGAGAATAAATGTAGCACAGCTAAGAATGATGGAGTTAAATGTTTGACAGCTAAACTTTGGGTGATTAAAATGCATTAATGCACCACTGGTTTGTCCAGTTTAATAAAATGTTAGGTGGTTCACAGTCTGAAACATGCCTAACCAATACTTATTCCACCAAACTAGTCTGAAACATGCCTAACCAGTACTCATTCTACCTAACTGGTCTGAAACTTGCCTAACCAATACTCATGCTACCTAACTAGTAAGGTCTCTCTCCGTTTTCCACTCCTCTTTTTTTCAGAACCTGCATCTCTTTCAAATATCTAAAAAAAACTTTCAGATTTATATTATTGGCAGACCACAGGCATCACACATCATTACTAAATGATTATGTTAGTTTCCCATTGCAGAAAGGATGACGCAAGCAGTTGTTGATTTAGTAAATACATTTTTATTTCATGCCTTTTTGACTAGCACTTGCCAGCAATCCCTCTAGTTTTGATATCCCCTTAAACTCATTGTTCAGAAATAAGGCAGGTGAAGCTGCACCCATATGCCCTCTTTCTTTAACTCTGCTTAATAGACTCTTTCTCCTACAAATGAACACCTTTGAAATAGAACCAATCTCTTTACTTATACACATATTCTTGGCATTACCCTAACAGCACTCTGCACCTGTTAAACATCCATCTAGTACTATTCCTGAGGCAGTCACATTCAAAGATAGCTTCTGCAGTGCATATCAGACACAACATAAAGGCTATGCAGTCTGTATAACAAACAGCCATGCAGTTCATAGGTTAAATATGGTTCTAATACAAGCACTTGAGTCCCGGGTACTCAAAGACCACCGTCTCAAAGCCAGGGACTTTTGAGTCTTATAGCTTCTTCAGGCTGCTGCTCTAACATGAATATGAGATCAGGCATGCAGCTGCTAGACCTTAAACTAATGTATTATTCAAGTCTGAGCAAGGAAAGTGTGGCAGCCAGATGGAGGGAATCGGGGTGGCGGTGTGGATTAGGGCAATGACTGGGAAGGAGATTTAAGTTTAGGGAGCTGGAGGGGGATTTTAGGGTTAGGGAGTGGGGAGGGAACTTTAGGAATAGGGAATAGCAGAGGAGTTTTAGTGATAATGGCGAAGATTGGAACGTGCATAAGTGCAGATCCAGATGAACTAGTGACATGGTTATGCAAGATCCAAAATCCACATTATCACCTCAAACTGCTCTACTGATAAAACTGATAAAATTAAGTTAAAGAGTTTCCCATTATGCCAAATATACCTCTCAGCTCTCTTTGATTTTGTTTCAACTTTACTCTGTCCCTCATAATCCATCCCAAAATGTGTGATTTCGGTAGAAAAGGAGGTGGGTAAAAACTTAATAAAAACATAATAAACAATGACGATAATTTGAGTTACAGACTTCTTTTACTTCTGATAATGCATATTCTTCTCTTAATAAGTCAACTTCTGAAGTTAACTGTTGTCCATGACTACTTCTAGATATATGTCTGATTACGAAGTAAGAGAATGAGAGCTATGTCATGTAGAGATGCCATTTTGGTACTACCTGTAAGATGTGCTTGATTTTGCCTCATTACATCTTAACATGTACCTCAAAAAAAACATTATAAATATATTATAATTATATTATATTATTATTATTATTATTACCAAAAAAACTCACCCATAATGCCCAACATGATAAGTGTCAAATGTTTTATTGTTTGGAAAAATGCATGTTGATGCAAAAATTTTGTTCTATTAATTTTTTGTGTTTCTTATGAGTAATGCTTAAAAAACTGTACCTGATTGGGGCCCTTTTCTGCCCATTGTTTTTAGCTTTGCCATGTCTCTTGAACAAAGTTGAGAGTTGCAGTCATAGCTGGTATATCTGTGGCTACAGTCTGCAGAACTAATTTGCCAAATGAATGCTGAACTAATGGGTTTACAAGGGGTGCATTAATTAGTCTGTTAATGAGCATGCACATTTCTGTATATTGTTTAGCTTTGACTGGATTTCAAAAAACGAAAAGAGAAATCAAGATATGATATCAATATGCAGCAATTCTTATCTCAAAAAAGGCCAGAATGCTGTGCAACCACCATAACATTCTGAGAGCTACATACAAACACTTACTTGGTCCAGTGTTCTCCATTATTGCCAGCATTTTGTGGTTAGGGAGCAGCAGGGAGTTTAAAGTTAGGGAGCAGTGGGGGAGTTTTAGATTTGGGGAGAAATGGAGTTTAAGGTTAATAAGCACCTGGGGAAATTAGTTTTGAGGGTGAATGGAGTTTTAGGTTTAGGGAGTGATCAGGAATTTTAAGTTTAGGGAGAGGGAGTTGAATTTTAGGATTAGGGAAAGAGACTCTGATTAAGAACTGAGTGGAGGTTTTAGGTTTAGAGTTTGGGCTCAGGTGGGGTCTATACAAGTTTAACAAGATCAATCTAATGGCTGTTAGAGCACTTGCCTTTTCAAGAAAGTCCCAGCAAGCAAGTGTTCTATAGTAGACCCTTTAAATATCACTATTGCCAGTTTCAACTTAGTGCATCACACAGGAGCATGTATGGTGTAATATTATTTATCTTGAGCTCATGCCTTAAATTTGAGGACTATGAAATTGAGTTTTAATGTTAGTTAGTTAGTTAGTTTTAGTTAGTTAGTTATTTAGTTAGTTAGTTATTGGTTTTGTCTTTTGCTGTCCCTTAAACAGGATTGTTTCTTTAAACTGTGTATTTTTTTTAAACTGTCATTTGGATCAAGGGTTAGCTAAGATGCTTTCTTTCTTTTATTGTATTTGAACTGCCACTGTAATCTGTTTCATATAATCTGGGAAATGAAACAGAATGGACTTTCAGTGTAGGTGACTTTTAACTTTATTCCAGTGTTACATGACTGTGAAGTTAATAAGTAAGGATATATGGGAACGTACAGAAATATTATTTTTTGTATGTGCTTTTTGAGTGGCCAAGTTAACTGCATTTTTACATGTAATAATGCAGTCTTGATGATTAGGTTTTGATTCTGTTTTAATTTTGTTCTCCTCTGGGTGGTTAGGGAATTAGGTAACTGAATTCCCCACACAAATATTTTTACATCCCTATGGTGCCAGCATCAATCACAATATAATCACTGCACCTGAAACTTGCATAGCAGCCTGAGCAACCTTCACATTTACAGTACTGTGTGTGTATGCACCTATATAGATACAGGAAATGATAAAAAGCATGGCCGCCTGTGAGGCATTCATCATATTTACAGTACACAGAGTGCATGCTCCCATACAAATACAGGAAATTGAAAACACAAAGCAACCTGTGTGCTATTCATCACACTTGCAGTACACTGAGTGTATGCACCCACACAACTACAAAAAATGGCAAACAGCATGGCAACCTGTGTGCCATTCATCACATTTAAAGTACACTGAGTGCATGCCCCCACACAGATACACACAACGATAAGCAGCATGGCAAACTGTGTGCCATTCATCACATTTAAAGTACACTGAGTGTATCCACCCTTATAAACACTAGAAATGGTAAAAAGCATGGCAGCCAATGTCCTATTTATCACACACGGAGTACTGAGTGTAAGCATCTATAGAAATGCAGGAAACAGCAAAGAGCATGGTGGCCTGTGGGACATTCATCACACTTACAGTAAACTGATAGCATGCAGCAATGATTTAACTTCAGTTGGTCAACTAACATAAATGTTGACATCCTGAAGGTAAACCACTCTTAGTCGAAAATGGAAATGTTGACTTCCTAGTACCTATGCACCAAGGCTGCTTCTTGGTGCATGCAAATATTACTTCAAAAAATAAACAACATCCCCCATACCATAGCTAAATACACACATATATATATATATATATATATATATATATATATATATATATATATATATATATGTGTGTGTGTGTAATGAGACTACCTGGGGATTTTTGATCTTGCACACCTGTTGACCAAATGCAGTCGATTAAACAGATGTCATCCCAACTCCCTATCAGTCAAACCAATGGAACCTATACCAATAACAAATGCAGGAAACAACAAATAGCATGGAAGCCTGTGTAACATTCATCACACTTATAGTACACTGAGTACATGTACCCATACCAGAACAGGAAATGTAAGACAGCATGGCAGTCTTTGTCCCATTCGTCACACTTACACTACAGTGAAAACATGTTCCCATACAGATACAGGAAATGGCAAACACTATGGTACCATGTGAGCAATTCATCACATTTACCGTACTGTGTAAGCATGCACCCATACAAATACAGGAAATGACAAACAGCTTGGCAGCACGTGTGACATTCTTCACATTTACCGTACACTGATTTCATTCACGCATACAAATACAGGAAATGGAAAACAATATGGCAGCCTGTGAGACATTCATCACATTTGCTGTATACTGAGTGCATTCACCCATGCAAACACAGGAAATGGCAAACAGCATGGCAGTGTGTGTGTGACATTCAAATTACAGCAGCATGTGTAACATTCTTTCATTTACAGTACACTGACAACATGTACCAATATAGGTTCATAGTTGTTTACTAGGCTAATGACCACAAGGGCCTTTTTAAGCCTACGCATGCATCCCAAATTTCTGACAAGTTCTGATACCCTTGATAAGTGTAAGCAGGGGTTTGGGAAATGAACCATTTACAGGTTATCTGTGTCCATTAGAGATATACGTGCCAAAACAGGGATGAATTTCTGGTTTCCCATCCAATTGTCCAAGTTGCACTTGAATTGGGTTAGGGAGGAACTCTGCTTCACATGGATGGGGAGCATGTTACATAGATGTGGTAGTCTCTGAGACATATACCTATCTCTCCAGCAGGACCTATTTATATCACAGGCAAGGTTTAAGTCTTTACAATGGGCAATTCTGGTGTTGTTTGTTTTGTGGATATTCAGGAGGTCTATCAGAGTGGGGTCTGACAATACCCTGTATGCCAGGTATAGATTTCCCCTCAAAAGCCTGTAGGAGACAGAATACAGGGATAGGGCCTTTAGGTGGTCTGCATTGGACCATTTACTTACACCCCAAATTCTTTTAGTGAGGAACCTCTGTGGACATTCTAATTGTTGGATATACCTGTTTAGATACATACCAAAGGGGGCATTGTACTCAATGACAGGTCTGATGAATGCTGAATACAGTAGAACAATGACTTCCTTGGACTTAGATGTCATACCTTTGTTTATAAGTTGTGCAATATAGAATGATTTCCTCACCACTGTAGACACATGATGGTCAACTCTAAGGGGTGTGTTGTCAATATGATAGCTACCAGGGATGGATGACATCCCAAAGGATTCTAGTATGCATTTCCTGGCATTTAGTTTTAGTCTATGGCTCTGACACCAGTTGTCTGTCTGTGTCAGCCTCTCCTGGAAAACATTTGTGTCAGTGTGAGATTCAATGACAGCTCCTAATTTGCAGTCATCTGCAAATTTAATCAGCCAGAGACCACTGACATTAGCCTTGACTTCTGAGAAGTAAATGCCAAAAAGAGGCGATCCAAAGACTGATCCTTGAGAGACTCCACTGGTGACTTGCCTCTTTATAGAGGTAGACTCCCCAATTCTAACTTCCTGGGTCCTGTCTGTGAACAAGTTGGCTATCCACCAGGTGACAAGCTGGTTTGTACCTTTGGGCTTTGCTAGAAAAGCTCATCTAGACTCTACCACAGTTTGCTGTGAGGGAAAGGTTAGTTTCTTTTTGATTTATTGCGCTTTATATTACTTTATTGCCATTTTCTATTTTGTATACTGTGATTTGTTTTTTTTTACACTGTGTTTTTCTTGTATTCTGCTTTTAATTGATTATTAAAACTTGAAAAGAGACCACAGCTCTGTCTCTTGTGAGTCAGACAGAAACTAGAACAGGTCAATTAAGAAGTCACACAGAAGTTAGAAGAGGTCAGCTTAGGTTAATCATCTGTTTACTCAGGGGGTGGAGCTATGAACTAAACCTTCTATTTAAGGGTAAAATAAAACATTTCAAAGCTTTGCTGGAAAAGCTCACCCAGACTCTGCCACAGCTTGCTGTGAGGGAAAGGTTAGTATGCTTTTGGTTTCTTGCACTCTGTGTACTTAATTGCTTTTTTCTATTTTCTATGCAGTGATTTGTTTTCTTTACACTGTGTTTTTCTTGTATTTTGCTTTTAATTGCATATTAAAATTTGAAAAGGTACCACAGCTGTGTCTCTTGTGAGACAAAAATTAGAACAGGTCAATTAAGGAGTCACATAGAAGTTAGAATATGTCAGTTAGGGTTAATCATCTGTGAACTGAGGGGCTGGAGATAGGAACTAAACCTTCTATTTAAGGGGTAAAATAAAACATTTCAAAGGTTTGCTGGAAAAGCTTACCCAGACTTTGCCACAGATTGCTGTGAGGGAAAGGTTAGTTTTCTTTTGATTTCTTGTACTTTGTATTACTTTATTGCTTTTTTCTATTTTGTATACTGTGATTTGTTTTATTTACACTGTGTTTTTCTTGTATTCTGCTTTTATTTGCATATTAAAACTTGAAAAGATACCACAGCTGTGTCTCTTGTGAATCAGACAGAATTTTTTTTCACACTACTATCCTGTTACTGATGTGTTCTTAAACACCACTGTCTTTCTAGTTGCCTGTATCTTCTGTTAATATGACCATATATCTCCTTCCCTGTCTCCTTCACTGGCAGAGTAAGCAAAAAGCTATATCATTTTGTGAAATCACTCCCCTTCAGCTACTTGAATCTATTGGCCATCCCACTGTATTCCATAGCACCAGAATATAAAAGTACCCACCCACTTTTAATCTATCTTGCTCTTTTAAATATAGTAGCTCTCAACTTAGCTAAAACTTAAGTTACATACTTGCATATCTAACTGCTTAGTGTACCCTGCAGTGTTTAGGATAAACCATTTTTTTCATCTTACCTTAAAACATCTATTGGAAGACCACCAGTTATTGTAGACCCAAATTCTGTCTCTCAGTAATCATCTTGGAATTAGTGCTTCTGTTTTTTCCTGGTGAGAGAAGGTGCAGAGTGCATTGATTCCTGACTGCTTCTGGTTGGAGAGTGAGTGTCTGTATTTAACATTCCTGATTGGTCTGGTTGCAATTCAATGCATCCACCAGGAAAAGGCTACAAGCCTACAGACCTTTGCATAATCTAGGAGAAGACTGTGGATGACTAAACAGGCTGTGGCCTGCTTCTCATCTTGAGATTGGTGCTAACATTTTGCTTATGTTGAGAGACGAAGCAAAGGAACATTGTATCCCAACAGACTGAAGCTGTAGTGAGACCAGCATTAGTAGTAGCTAGGCAGTAGCCATTCATGCTACTACCCTCTTTTCATCTTCCTTGACAAGCTAATTCTTTGTTTTCAGTAAGTACTGCTTGATTTGTTTCTAACTTCAGAATATCCGCCTAAATAGTTCATCCTAAAAGTTCCAGGGTCTATGTATTAGTTTCCTTTCAAGTGTTTGGCAGTGCTCTGTATAGACTCAGACACCCTGAGTGACATTTTTCCTATAAAAGCACAGTTGAAATTTCTGCAATACCTAGTTGCACACAGGGCAACTAGTTTGCAGTGACAAGCACTGTCCCATAGTTGCAAACTGGATACTCCTGATAGTGATTGATATTCTCACTCTAACTGTCTAATCAATAAGAAAGGGTCTGTTGCCATGGATATGAACTTTCATACTATCTCCATTACTGGCTTGGTGGATATGGATATCCTGAGGCAATATAGAAATTGCCTTATGTTTACTGACAATTCTCAAACAAACTGATATGGTATGTGAGAGATGTATTTACACAATGTCACAGGAGGCAAAGCTCTCACATAAAAGTACTCCTAATGTCAATAAGGTTGTCAGTAGTACACACACTGCACCCATCAAGCACAATTCAAAGCAGACATATTGACCCACATATGATAAGGCACTTAATTGTAAACTTCCTAAACCACAAAGACCTCCTAGATGAAGTACACATAATAGATATCCTTAGCAGCCCCAAATGCACTCTTTCAAAACAACACCCACATCTACACATATAGCTACATCTCATACAGCCTCTACCTCTAAACCCATAAGGCAAGCCACCACACAATACAACATTCTAGTCATTGGAGACTCCATTGTGAGGCACAATGATGTCCCTCTCACCAGGCTGAATAAGGATAAAGTCATGGTCAGTTGCTTATCAGGGGCTAGGATTCACCACATTACACAGGCAATCAGATCATAGGACCACAATTACCAATCTGACCCAGTCTTATTCCATGTGGGAGTAAATTACCTGAGACATACCTCCCTAGACTATATAAAGAGCGACATCATGGAGCTCTTGGAATATGTGTCTCAGATTGGTATGAGACTAGCATTGAGCCGCATTTTACCATCTCCAAGCATGATGCCACAATACGAACAAAAGATGATTGACTTTAATAATTGGCTTGGTTTCTGGTGTCATTCTAAGGGTTGCAATATTTGTCAGCATGGAAAGAGATGGTCAACAGACCATGCTGCTTTGCCAGAGAATTTCTGCACCTGTGCCCTCCAGGCTTTCAAATATTAGCTAAAACATTGTCTTCCCCCATAATGCCTTCTTTAGGCAATGCCAAACTGAAAGTACTTCCAGCAAATCAAAACCAAGAAAATCTAAAGGTATTACTGCTCAATGTTAGGTGTCTAAACAAAAAACTCCACTTCCTAGGAGCTCTCTTTACCCTAGAGAATCTGATGTCTGTGAGGTCACTGAGACATGGTTTAAAGCCACAGAGAACACCAACAGTGCTAGGTTATAATGCCTTCCACACATTTAGGCCAGCTACATCACAGGCATGGACTAAAGGTAGAGGTGTCTCTATTTACATCAAAGATAAATATACTTCAAGGCTGGTCAAACAGGACAATGCACTTGAGCTGCTCCATGTTCAAATCACCATAGGCAAAATCCTATACCACTTCCTTGCAAGCTATAAATACAGGTAAAGGCAAACAGCATGGCAGCCTGTGAGACATTCATCACATTTACCATACACTGAATTCATTCACCCATACAAATACAGAAAGTAGCAAACAGCATGGCAGCCTGTGTGACATTCATCATGTTTACAATACTGTGTGTGCATGTATCCATGCAAATACAGTAAGTGGCAAGCAGCATGGCAGCCTGTGTAATATTCATCACAATAAGAATACATTGAGTGCATGCACCAATTCAAATACAAGAAATGGCAAACGGTATAGCAGCCTATGTACCATTCATCACACTTACAGTACACTGAGGGCATGCACCCTTAACCATACAGGAAATGACAAAAATCATGGCAACCTGTGTGCCATTAATCACATTTACAATACTGTGACTGCATACATCCATATAAATGCAGGAAACAGTGAACAGCATGGCAGCTTGTGTGCTATTCATCACACTTTCAGTACTCTGAGTGTATGCACCCATACAAATACTGGAAACTGCAAACAGCATGGTAGCCTGTGTGACATTCATCACATTTACAGTACATTGTGTGTGAATGCACTCATACAAACAATAGGAAATGGCAGATTGTATGGCAGCTGTTTCCTGTGTTTGCATGGGAAATGGATGACAGCATTTCAGCCTGTGTGCCATTCATGACACATACAGTATACTTTGGTTCTATACCCATTAAAATACAGGAAATGGCAAATAGCATGGCAGCCTGTATGATATTCAGCACATTAAGTGTACACTGAGTGCATGTACCCATTCAAATACAAGAAGCAGCAAACAGAATGGCAGCCTGTGTGCTATTTATCACATTTACAGTACTCTGAGTGTGTGCACCATTACAAATACAGGAAATGGCAAGCAGCACAGCAGCCTGCCTGTGAGGCATTCCTCACATGTACAGTATACTGAGTGCATGCACTTAGGCATAAGCTCAGCTTTGTGTGAGTGTGTTTGTGTGTATGCGTGTGTGTTGTGTGTGGGTGTATGTTCAATTCACATTTTTTGCATCATGTCCCATTTCCCCACAGGTATAACATTTTATTTTGTCACAGTTAATAAATAAATGTCCTTCTTTTTCACAAAAATAAATAAATAAATAAAATAAAAAAATAAAAAAATAACTTTTTTGAGTTGTCACCAGTATTTTACAATACCTCTCTTCCCCTCCACTTTTATCATACTTGGTATATATATATATATATATATATATATATATATATATATATATATATATATATATATATTTTTTTCTTTCTATTTTTAACACAATATTACAATCATAGTCACCAGTCCATAAAACCCTTTTGTCATTAACTTTTACAATATCCAATACTTCCTTACATTACACTTTCAAATGTCCTTTCAAAGTCTCATTTTACCTCTGTTCGAAATTGTTCATGAATCTTTTTTTTCCCTGTTAAATGATTTTATCACATAAAGATTCCATGAGTTACAGTCTTTATTTTTGTCATATTCTCCAAGAAAATTTTCCATTGATAAAACAGTCCCAAATATAATGTCAGAAAATGTCTATTTCTTAATAGGAATAAATGCTCTTACCTCATGTTCTTTTACACCCAAAAGAGATATTAAATTGTCCCACACTTCATGCTGTCCATTTCTTTGTATTGTTGTCTTTGAATCCTTACCCACACTCTTCAAATTTTCATTTTCCTCTGCCTTCTTTTCCGTTACTCCACTTTTGCCTTGTTTTACTTTCTCTGCATATGTTTTCTTTTCCATCTTGCCACTATTCTTCAGGACTGTCTCTGCATTCCTCCTTTTGTATTTTGTCCATAAAGACCCACAGGAAACATCTCTTTCATTTTCTGGCTCAATCTGCACCACCATTTCTTTAAGGGAATCATCCCACAAACCTGCTGATTGGAGGGTTGTAATTATACATCCATCATTTGCCAACTCATCTCCATCAAATAATTTTCTTTTAAACATTTCCTCAGAATCCTGCACACATTCTCTAGTCTCAGTATTTGCTTTCTCCTTCATTTCTTGCACAGCTTCATCATCTCCTTCTCTCTTCATCTGCCTCTCTGTTTCTTCAGGACACCTCTGCACCTGGAATGGAAACAGAAAGTGGTCCTCCATTATGGGTCCTACTAGCAACAGTAAAACGTCTTTTTTATTGATATATATGTTACATATTATTTACATATTTACATAGTTACATTATTTACATCTATTTACAAATCTCCATACATTATAAACTTCAGTTTGAGCATCCCCAATGTTTTATCCACAACCAAAATTCTCCAGAACCTTTGTCAAAGTCCATTTTCCATTGTATTTAATTTCATTTAGTCTCTCATTCCATATAGTCCATTAAATATTACTATGTCCATTTTCTTCACTTCTTCCTGTTTTCATGCACCATAACAACCAAATTCTGTTATGCCCATATTTATTTGCTCAAATGTTAACAAACTTTTCACACTATTATGTTTACATATTTCTTCCTACAAATTAACTCTTTTCGATTTCAAAAAGACATGTTCAGTAGTCTCCAACTCTTCACATTTATTACATATTCTATCTTGCTTTTTCGTGTATGGCATATTTGCCTTAACCAGCTATTTTCTAATAGGCAATCTCCATAAAACATCATTACATTCTTTATTCTTTTTAGAGTTATTATACCTCATCATTATGGCTTTTTTCTTATCTATTTCTAAATCTTTACATGGATCAATGCAATAATATGCTTTCATAATATTTAAGTACCATTATTTTCTATTTTTCTCACATGTATTCTTTTTTATTTTCCGTAACACAGTTTTGTTTTGGTACTCTTTAATTTCTTCATTCACAATGCTTTTACTTCTTTTTTAACTTCCATTCCTTCCCACAGTTCTTTGTATTTATAATATAGAATCATTTCTACCAAGTTTTTATTGTCCTTCATAATTCCTTTTAACACCTTATATAAAATTAAAGATGTTGCATGAACTATTAGATTTATTAAACCCAAGCTTCCTTGCTCTTCTTTCACATATAGAATCCCTCTCTTGACTGGATTCTGTCTAGGGCCCCATATAAAAGAAAATATAATCATCATTATTTATTTTTCATACTTAATAGGAATCATATAGATGTTAGCAACATAAGCAATTTTTCCTATTACCATGGTGTTCAACAAGTATGCTTTTTTCTATATGAAAATCTATATGATTTCCAAAAAAAGTAATATTTTACTTCTTTGAGTACATTATCCCATTGTTGTTGTCTGTATTCATTCTTTCCAAATATTATTCCTAATATATCAATATATTTTTCATTGAAATCATTACCTCCTATCATACCTTTAAAACAAAATCCTTTAATTTTCTCTTTATTTATACATAAACCATGTTTTTAATTTATACTTAATTTTTCATTTACTTCTTCCATCTGTACTTTTATTTTTAACAATTAATACAATATCATCTGCATAACAATACATTATTGGCAATTGCATTTCCTTCATCATTTTGTATCCACCGCTACTTGATATTTTACTAATTTCCTTCACTATTACATTCATAACTAATGATAAAATTATAGTACTAGCTGGGCAACCCACTTTGTTCCGCATTCTGCTTTAATTTCTTTCCCAATCCAGCCATTTACATTGTTTCACATAGTTCCTTTCATAAACAGATTTTATTACTTGTAATATTTTTGCTTACATTATACTCCTGAAAAATTCCTCATAATGATTTACATTGAATATTATCATAGGCTTTACTTATATCCCTTATCATAATTGTCGCTTCTACATTTTTATTTACATCATCAGTTATTTCTCTTATTATCCATAATAACTCGACTTCCTTTTCTTTTTCATCTGAATACATTTTGTTCATATATTCTATCCATTTTTTGTAACCTTTTTGTTATTATTCTCATAAACAATTATAATCCATATTATTCAATGTTATAGGTATCCAATTTTTTATCTCTTCTTTATTTCCTTTTTTAAATATAAATTTTATAACACTGGTACATATCTCTTTCTCTTTAATTCAAGTTTCTAATTATTCATTCATGACTTCTATAAAAATTATTTTTGCCACAAAAAGTAACACAAGTCACAAAAAGTCTGTTTATGCATACCATATTCAATTCCATTCAGTCCCATTGCAGAACTAATGTTAATATCTTTTAGAATTCCATTCAATTCTTTCATAGTTAGTTTTTGTTCTAAATACTCATTATCTTTGTTATTTAATTGTTCATCTTTATAAATTTGCTCTGTTTTCTTCTCTTTTATCACACAATTCCAATCCATATTCTTTAATTATTTTGCATATCCCTCTTTGCTGTCTTATTTGCTTACCTTTCTTTTTATAGTTCTTTTATTATATTTTTTCTTTTATTATTTTACTCAAATATGTGCTACCTCTTCCTTCTTTCCTTGCAAACAATATTTTTGTTTATATAACAAGTTGTTAATTTTAATTTGATTCATTTTATATATTTCTCTTTTTTTTCATAAAAAATAATTTTTCTTCTCTAAGTGTCTGAATGCTTCTTGACTTAATATCTTATATATATATATATATATATATATATATATATATATATATATATATATATATATCTTTTTCTTTTCTTATTTTCTTCCTTATACTTTCTAAAAGCACTTTTTATATTTCTCTTTAAAATTAAGCCACCAAACAGTCCAATTCTCATAAAACTTTCTCATATTCATATAATTTTTCCATAATTCTATAAGTTCCTTTTCATTAATTTTCTTTATTCCTTTCCCTGTTCTTATATATTATTAATTATTAATTTTCCTGTACTTTAACCCATATAGCCACATGATCTGAAAATCCAGCATACTTAATTCCCTTTTTAACATTTAAACTATCAGATATTAAAAAAATAATCAATTTCTGTCATAATTTCATTCCTTTTGTACATCCATTGATTATTTTCCCATATACTTAACTTTCCATTTCTCATAATTTCTTTAACCATTTTAACATCACAATTGCTCTTATTTTTTCTTAAATTACAATTAAAATCACCACCACTATAGTGTCCATATTTGCACAAACATATTCAAGAATATTTTTAAACATTGTGTCTCTGTCTTTTGTTACATATGTGTGTATAAAGCTATAATTCTATACACATAGTTTTTCCATCTCAAGTCTATTACCATAATCTGTCCTAGTTCCACTATGGTTACATCTAATATCTTAATGCTTTCTTGATATAATATACATATGCCCGAGCACATTTCTTTCCCCATGTTCCAAACTATGAAACCATTCCAAAGGTTTTCAATTTGTGTTCTTTCTTCCTCTGTTACTAATCTGATATCTTCTAAAACCATAATATGTGTATCTACTGCAGCACACCATTGTAATATCCCTATTCTCCTCTTACGAATTTTCATACTGTTCACATTTAAAGCTAATATTTTCAGCTTTTAAAAACAGTTAATATAATAAAATATGTATCTCTTTCTTTTCTTATTTTCTCTAAGCATTATCTTTTTGAATTTTCTTTTCCTTTCTTTAACTCTTTTCCCTATCAAGTTCTTTTTATTTCTTACTGTGTGCCAGTCAGCTTCTTCCTCTCTTGTCTTCTCTATTTCTTTTTCCTTGTTACTTTCTTTAACTTCATGTATAACCTTTTTATCAGTCACATCTTTTTGTACATTTTCTTGCATAACACATTCTTCTATATCTTTCTCCTGTATAACTTCATTTTCATTTTCTTGCACATTCATTTCACATTCTAGCCATGAATGACCATTATTGCCACATTTTTTGCACTTTAAATCACACTTTTTTAGCATTATGCCCTGTTTTACCACATAAATAACATCTTTTTTATCACATTCATTGATTAAATGATTATTTTTTTCCACAAAAATAGCACATTTTTTGGTCGCCCCCTGTATTTCACAAAACCACTATTACCATGAACATTAATAATACTAGGTACATGCATAACATTATCATTTTCTATTTTCAGTATTACTCCACATTACCATCCCCAGTCCATAGTCCCCTTTCATCATATATTTTTCAGTGTCAATTATTTCTTTACATATAGTTAGCAAATGTACTTTAAGTTCTTTTGTTTCAACTTCAGTTCTAAACTGGATCATTATTCTTTTTTTTTTCATTTGTCTGCACCACATATTCTGACCATGGATAAATATTTTTCATTTTTTTATATGCACCCAAAAAATGTCCATGGCCTGCCCAGTCTCAAATTTCAAGTCACAAAAAGTTTATTTATTAATTAAAAAAATGCCCTTGCCTCTTTTGCTTTGACACCCAGAGGTGCTATGACAGAGTCCCAAACTGCATACCTGTCCAAACTTTCTTCTTTCTTACTACTCACACATACTGTATACATCTTTTTTGTTTCTTTTGTCCCTTCTCCAACAGTATGTGAATAAGTTTTCCTCTCTGGAACTTTTTCTGGCACAGTCTCTTCTCCTTTTTCATCTATTTTTTTCCATGATGTCACTCCATGAAATTGCTGCTCCACTTTCTGGTTCACTTTGGTTTACAATTTCTTCCAAATAATCATCCCGCAACCCCCTTCCTGATTGGAGGGTTGTAATTATGCATTTTCAGAAGTAACTCTCCCTGCTTCAAACAATCTCCTCTGAATCTAGTTTTCCCCTGAATCAATCTCTGTTTCAGCTACAGTCTCCTTTTCCTTCACAATCTCTTTTTCCTCCAATGTCACTGTTTTTTCTGTACCACATCATCAGGAAAAAAACTTCTGGTAGCAATTCAACCATTTTGACTACATTTTCAGCAACTTTCATTCCAGTTTCAGCACAAGCTGAAACAGACATGTTTTCTCCCTGTTTCTCCAAGTCACCTCCATGCCTGGAACAGGAAGTCTGTTGTTTCACACACAAATACTTCCCCCTACTACATTGTGTAGGGGAAGTTCCTCAATACCGTGGACAAACTTTCTATAGTAAATTTACATTTGCTATGCAAATGTACCTCTTTTGATACTTTTGGTGGTTGCTTGTCTTCCATGCAATATGGAAGCATTTTCTAAATATAAGGCCACTGGTCTACTATTTTATAAATTAGTAGCTGTTTCAAAAGGAGTTCATATTTTTCTCTAAAGGTTTACAGGGTCTTTTTTCTTATGCTTATAACATTTATGTACCTGTTTTGAATTTTTTTGTCTATCATTTGTCCTTGGGAGAATAAAGATACGTATTTATATTGCATCTGTGAACTTAGCAGTGGCACATGCCATTACAGTTATTTAAATTTAGTTTAGAAAAACAAATGGATGGGCAAGACCAGTAAATATAATAGAAGTCAACAGTGAATGCAGTATGTTTGTCATACAGATAGATATATATTTTTTTATAATTTGACAAATATATAGCACAGAGAAATAAAGTCATGAATATGACCCAGATGACCCAGACTTACTAGCAACCTGGACACTTGAGATGACTGGTAACAAGAGAGTTATGATAAGACTTACACTGTTTACCTCTCTCAGGTGGGAGGATGTGGGAGTGTGCAGTGTGCATTTGTCATCATGGCTCTTGGTGATGGCTGGTAACCACTGACAGTGATAACAGCATACAAGGAAAGGAGACTAACTCCTGGAGCAGACTGATACCTTCAAAAAGCATATGTGCACACCCATCATTAAATGTCTTCAAGCATTCCAGGGAAAAGTTAGATTATAACACACAAAAGACAATTAATATGATAGGCCTCCGCTTAGTGTCATTTCATTTCTAGTGACTGGGGATCCATAACCCCACTTGAATCCTAAGGCTTGCTCTTGAGGATGACCCTTTTTACAAAAAGGTCAGATCGGGTATCACCAAATGTATGGAGAACAAAGGAGGATACAATTATAGGGGACCTATTTATGTGGACCCTAAAAAACAGTAAACTGAGCAATAAATGGTGCACAATACATACTTTTGTTGTATAACTATATAGTATGCAATAAAATGCTTCTCTTATTCCAAAATGTAAATGCTGATAAGACAGCCCAATCAGTGTGCTTCTAGAAAATCCAGCACTATTCTCAGGAAAGAGTTTGGTAGCTGTGCTGGAGGGATACTTTCAGCACTGCTACCAAACTCATATTATTGGTGGTCATTTTTTCTATTGTATGTTACTACCCTTGCTAGCTGCCAAACAAAAGTCTGGTCAGCATAGTACTCTGCAGGTGGCAAACATTGCAGATTTAAACTGGCTATAGGGAAAAAACAGTAATAGACTGACAGCATCTACAATATTGAGAAACACTGCTACTTGTCATATTTCTGGCTAATAAATTCCAAAGTAAACATTCAGATGAAAACAACCATCATGAAATGACAAACTAAGGTGAAAAATGCAAGTACTCAAGAAACTTTTAAAGTTAAACGCCTTCATTCTTAACAAGTACTTATGAATGAAAGCACTTAACTGTAAATGTTTAGAGAGTGCTCTGCACGTTTTTCCCTTAGAGACTTATCATTTACTTTTTTTTAAATTAAACAGCCATGACAAACATGTGTTGTGTAAGCGTCAGCAAGTATATTTGGAACACATGTGCTGCACATGTTTACCAGTCTCCTAGAAGGAAGAACTTGGTGAAAGAACATTAAAGTCTGTTTATGAAATTACATTATTCAAAAAAGGTAAAAGCATTTTTTTTTTTTTAAATAGTATCACTTTTGTGCAAGAGTTTCACAGGATCTACTTACAGATGGCTTTATTTAATCACTCGGGCTTCACCTTTGTTATCAAATCATGCTGACTGTGGATAAATCTAGTGAAGCCAATACCCATTCTTGGAGAAAAACAATAGGACTGATTCAACAGTGCTGAGTGACCACTTTAATGAATGTGTACAATTTCAACACACACTGACATGCTTGTTCAACAAATTTTCTTGATATCATCAAACAAGCAGATTTTTTTAGGAATTTTTGCATTCAAAGAGGAATTTGAATTCCACCAGAGAACAAAAAAGATAATATATCACCAGTCTTGAGTAGCTACATAGTTTGCTTCATGCATACCTCATGCACATTCAGCACCTGGTTTTGTTTACGCATGTCCTTCACTAGTGGTTATCTTGGGCTCATGATCTGTGCCAGTCATGAACCACCAGTATTTTCTCTATGGAGAGAATAGACCTGCACGGTTATGGTTAGTCTTCTACATTCAGCAAACATAAATCAGTGCTCGGCCATTGGGCCTCATTCAAAAAAAAAATCCTGACCACTAATATAAGCTACTGTGTGACTTTGAAAGCTATTTCTTTAATTTTAAGAAATAATCAGATTTTATTTTATACTTTGTTCATACCCATCATTTACGATATTCAGCTCCAAGACTCATTGCCAACAAATGTAAAAATCAGCAATGTTAAATCCTTCGGCCATGCATGTTTCTCTATGCCAACTCTACATCCTTTTGGCTCAGTATAAACATAATGGGTTAGCTTCTGGTTATACATTTCCTAAATGTTGAGCTATGTTCACTCTCTGATTCCTACTTGCTCCCATCAGACATGCTACATGGTCTGGCCCAATTAATTTTGTCTACCCAGCAGAGTCCACAATATCTCTGAAAAATAAGAGAGTAGCATTGGCTTGGTTGTCTTTTCTGCCCCTTACAACATCCTAGCCTCAGTGGTACGGCAAGTACCTTTGCAAACTATCTTCCAGGTGTCCTCATGCAGGAATATTTCCAAAATTGATAAGGCCATACCATTTATTATAAAAAGAAGAAAAAAGAAAACATTTAACACCACTTCTTTCATACAGTTTCTTAAGCAAGTGAATTGGTCTTAGCTCACTCCCTCATGCTTGATACCTTTGTGGAATTATTTATCAAAATCATCTGTACTTCAGAAGCAACTATGTAAACAGCAAAGTGCTAAATAGTGATAAATGACATCTTGTATATTTTATTATTTAAACAATTCTTTAGTAATGTTATAGATGTCAGTTTGTACAATGCTTCTTCACAGAATGGATATTTTCATTTATGGAGTAGAGCTTCAGCTTTGTTACTGTAGCAGTATTTCAACCTCAAGCACTACAGTTTCCATTCAAAATTATGTTCTAAGCAGAGGTGGCTGGTGACTTCAAATCAAAAAGGGGCTGCAGGAGACAGCTGAATGGGTCAGGCCAAGGGGAAGGGGTGCAGCCAACTACAAAGGGGAGGAGCTTTGTTCAAAACCTCAAAAACTAGAACTTTAATTAAATACACTGCCCTGGGTGCCAAACCATCATTATGAGAGTCCAATCAAGACAAAATGAAGTGTAGAAGAAAAAAATATTTCAATGCATTGGTTGCATGACAGCGTACTTAATATCTAGATGGAAACGAAAAGGTTGCAAGGCATAAAAAATAAATTACTTTTTAAATGCATTACTGGAATGCCAGTCAAAGTCAAGTATAAGAAAAACAAGAAGCACTCAACTCAAACTACTACTTGCACTGCAGTTCTAATTATAATTTATATTCAGCTTTATAAAAGTACCAATTAACATGCTGAAAGCAGCAATCTCTGTGATACCCCCACTTGTAAAAATGTTTCTTATCCAAAAAAGACCTGCTGCCTGACAACAACTATCTACTTGTTTCATGGGGAAATCATGATCAAAGTAAAAAATGAACAGCAAACAAGAAACAAGCTCAAGATAAATTGCTTAAAGGATTACTGCACAGGTTATGGACCACACATGATAGATTGGCATTCTATTTAGTTTATGGGTAAAGCCTGCAAAGATGACTGCAAGTCTCCAACAAAGGTAATGAGCTTCTTAAAATATTGTAATCCTGTCCTTTATTACAAATATTGCCATATGCATTTCAGTACCCAAGGCTTATACGTTATCAGGTTATATAAGTATTCTCTGCATGGCAACAAGAAAAAGGCTTTCAGTGTTGGTAATTCTTTAACATTATGCTTATTAATGCTAACTTGCATCTTACAATCTCCGACAAGCTTACCTGATGGTCATGAAAGCATTGCTACTTAAACACAGGGCAACAGGCATTTTCTGAATAATAAGAAGCATAAATCAACAGTATAAAAATATGACAGAAAACCAGAACATTCTGCAAAATCAAGCAAGGACAGATGAAAAGCCACTGTAGTACTTGTGTCTACCTTGAATGGTGGGATACTCTGCACACTTACACTGCATAACTGCTCCTTGCCTTGCTTGGACACATCCCGAGTCACTACATGGAGGAGTGGGATGCAACAAGTATGTCACAATTTGAAATGTCTCTGGCTGACTGTGATGGCCCTGACACATTTGTCATACCTCTCAACCTCAGAGCAAGAAATCTGGACAAAGCTATACACAGAAGTGGGTTAAACCCAAACAACGACACACTTAACTCAGAAGCAGGAAACGTTGGTTACGCCAGTTTTACAGAACTGAGTCTTGTGCACAAGTTCAAATGTACTTTAATTGAGTAAAAACCACGCAGTATTCACCTTATTGTAAACACACTGTTTTATTTTTATACGTTGTTTACAATAAGGTGAATACTGCGTGGTTTTTACTCAATTAAAGTACATTTGAACTTGTGCGTAACCAACGTATACACAGAAGTGGGACAAAGGCCCAAAAATAAGGACAATATTTAAATATTGCTCTTATAAACTTTCTAATAGAATGTCTTGCATTAGTATGAATTTTCTGAAGGGTATGAAATCTGAAACTCAAATGTCTGTCATTATTTTCTAACCTTAATCTTTAATGATTTGCCTCTAATTTGCCAGAAAACCACAATTTTATGAAAAATGGACCAAAAATGTGATGCAAAAATATAAAGTAGCCACACAATACAGCTGGGAACCTATCAAAGAAAGGACACTTTTTAATATTAGTACTGTTAACTTAAGCAGCTGACAAAATAAACAAATCTACATGCATTTGTGAAATAAAAGTAATCTATAACTCTGTTTATTACAGTTATTTATTAATTGTAAACCCTCCATGTTTTCTTCCAAAATTGCCATTTTTTGGAGGGATTATTAGAGGGAGAGCAACATTTTGAGCCAAAATTGGGGGACATTTGAGATGTTTGGATATGTCTAATTCTATAAAGCAATTTATTTGCATGTACCTCTCAACCTGTTAACGCAGGAAATCTGGACAAGGCCAAATATATTGGGGGAACATACAAACAGTACTAAATATTGCTCTTGTGTAAACATAGTTGATAGAATAACAGGTCTTGCTTTAGCATGCATTTTTCTGAAGGTTATGAAGTCTGAAACTCAATGTCATTATTTAGTGACTTTATTTCTAAATGATTTGCCAGAAAACCACAAATTTTATGAGGAACAAACCAAAAATAAGAAGCAAAAATCTATTCATTCTGTGAAAATCTGGACATTTGAGAGGTATAGTTCAGCCAGGGCTGTCTTTGAGTTTGCCGCCCTTCCCCCTCACAAAATCATGGTTGAATGGAGCTTCCCCCCTGCAGCCATTCCAATGTTCCATTACTTGGCTATTTCGCCCCATTTACCATAAACACTGTAATGTGCATACTGCTTTACTTCTATGATGATTTGGATTTCATTTGAAAGTTCTATTTTGCATTTTACAGCACAAACACTAAGACATCTGCTAAACAATGCAATGCAGTTTCACAATGAAAATAGACTTAGCATTAAAACTTCTCTGCCCTTGAAACTCACATTCATTGAAACAGCATTGAAATCCACATTCAAAGAAAATACATTTGGCTAGTATATAGATTAACTTTGAGCTGTTTTCAAATGATAGGCCCCTTGCACACAAGACATACATGTGTTGTGTGATACACCTTCCTGATTGTATTAAATTATATTCCTTGTATAATACAGTACAGTTGTTAGAGAGTGTTTAAAATTTATTGTTTTGAACATTTCTCAGTAAACAATGAAACAAAATGCATGCACCAATAATGACAAAACTGCTCACTTGAGAACATTTCCATCATAAAAGTCTACTCAAACTTCTACAATCCACCAGTATCAGTAAATATGCACAATCTCTGCAGAAGTAAAAGTCATCTATAAAATTTCACGTTAAAGAGATCTGTAACCAATGAAGAGGTTGCTGCTAGCAAATAACTTTATATTTCATTGCTTCATTTACAAATAAAGTGCCTATATCTTCACCAAAGAGGACATTCTTAGTACGGCAGCATCCACCCCCTATGGCAGTAGAACCCACAGCCTTCTGCATCAAAAGCAAGTACACTACCTGTTGTGCTATTAACAATGCAAGCAGACTTACCATAAGCAGCACTAAACTTCTCTTCCCCTGCAGCTCTCAGCTCCTTGTAAAATCTATTCAACACTCAATTGTATCTCTCAACTTTGCAGCAAAAGAAATCTGGAAAAACCCAAAACTTATTGGGGGGGGACAAAATCCACAAACCAGGGACACATTTTAAACATTGCTTGTATAATCTTGGAAAGTTGCTAATATAAAATGCTGTGTTGCCACCATACATTTCACTGCCAAGTTTTGAACCCAGGACCCTGTGCAAACCAGTCAGTGCAACATACCACTATGCCAAATTAACTGTTTTATGGAAGAGAGGAAGACTAAAACATAAATGGCTACCATTTAGTGAATTCAGTTCTCACCATAGCTGTCAACCTCTTAGCACAAAACACCTGGACAAAGCCAGTAATGGGGGAATACAGCCCTCAAACATATTCAGTGAATTCAGTTCTCACCATAGCTCTCAACCTTAGCACAAAGAACCTGGAAGAAGCCAATAATGGGGGAATACAGTCACAAAAATAGGGAAAAATGTCAAATATTCATCTTATAAAATTAAAAAATTGCTAGAATAAAAGGTTTTGTGTTACTATGTACTTTCTGAAGAATATGAAGTCTGAAATTCAAATGCCTGTCAATTTTATTTAAAATTTGTTAGCCAGGAAAGTCTGACTTGGAACAAAAGCCAATTTTCAGCAGTGGCCCAGGGAGAAAGACTGAAGACACATGTCTTTGTAAGATAGTAGGACACCAGAGCAAACCCACACACAAATACAGGGAGAACATGCAGATTCCACACAGAAGGCACCCCAGCCACGACTCAAACCAGAGAACCTCTAGTTGTAAAGCAACAATACTACCACTGCACCACTGCACTATCAACTGTCTAAGGAATTAAAAATTCAGAAACCACAGATTTTATGATGAACAGAATAGAACAAAATAGGAGGCAAAAATCTGCAAAGGTTTCACAGGTGGTGGTGGGTAGGGAATTCAGGCTCTTGTTACCTGAACCTAGGGTATAGGGTTCAAGCCTGAGGTATTCTCTAACCACCACCAGCAGGTATCCTGAGTTCTCTCTACAGCCACCAGTATAAATCAACTGGGGTGTTACACACACACAGGCTAAAACTGTGTGAGTATCTGCACAATAAATCCAAACAGCTTTGATAATGTATCTGCAGCAGCTTCATGCTTGTTCACCTGTAATGTAAAATGCTGGCTCTGCAATAAATCCAAGCTTTGATAATGTACCTCCAATGATAAACTCCAAACAGCTTCATTCATCCTTGTCTGAGTTCACATGTGCTGGAATGCACACTTCTGGTTCCTGTTTGGGAATGTTCCAAGACTGCTGACCTTGCAGTCCGATCCCCTTCCAGTCTATGCAGTTAGCACCACATAGACTTCTGGGGCATCAGCAGTCTGATGCCCTCTTCCTGAATCTGAACTGGTAAGACAGTAGTCCGGATTCACTTTCTATGTGAGGAAATTAAAGTTATTGGATTGTACCATTGTGGTTCACAATCAAGAGCCACCACTGGTTCTAAGTAAGAATTTTTATGAATGTTATCTACCTTTTTCTTGTTATTATTTATTAAATCCCATGGCTACCTTGAATTAATAGGTGTACTATTTGCCATTAAACTCAACATAAAATCTATCCAGTTTTATTAATGTGAAATTATTAGAGCATTCTGTAATTCAATTATAGTTGCATTAGTTTTCTGTATCTGAACATAAATCATATTTTAAAATAGGTATAATTGTTCACAGTTAATCCACTGCCTGCTTACTGCTCCCTGTAGTTCCTATTTAATATTTAACACCTGTACATATTTTGTCCATCTTTTAATAGAATAGCGAGTTAAGTTTAATGGTGAGATGATTTTTGGACATAAAACTGATTGTCAAGTTTCATTTCAGCTAAAAGGAAAGTGTTGTGTTGCCTGTCCACATGACACAGAATGATGAAGCCTTGACTGTGACCAGTGAACTGTGTTCAGTTAATAGCATGGATACTGCAGGGAATGGGCCAAGAAGGATGAGAGCTGGACAGCCATTGCCTAGCTCTATAAAATCCAATTAGCTTCCAGTTACTGCTTGTTCTAGTCTTTTTTATCTCACTTATCTTTACAAATGTACATATTATTTTTTGTCCAAATCCTGGTAGTAGGCTATAGTCAAAACCTCTCCCTACTCTCCCAGGAACAAGGGAAATAATGATTTGACCCTACATAGGCCACCCTTTCTAATCTCAACTGGAGAACATAACTTCAGTAAAATGGACTTTTCTAACTGCAACCAGATGGCCACAGAACTTACAAACATAAGTACCCATTTTTTTAGAAAGAAGTGTCCTGCGCACCAAAGGGAAATATACAAACATTGCTCTTTCCTGGCCAAACATTTTTTCTTTTCCTTCAGTCTTTGTCTGTAGGCATTCATCTCCACCATAAATTACCATTCATCTGTGCATTTAACAGAAGTAGATCTGCTCAACTTGTGAGTCTTTGTAAATGGAAATTAGAAATTATAGTTAACCTGTAAGTAGCACCTAAACTGATTTTACCTATGTTACCTAGGAAATGTTTAGTACAAACAAAGCCACCTACTCATCTTTCCCTCCCTAGAAGAGTCATGCTCTCCATGTTCCCAGCTTCTTCCCCAACTCGTATGTCACAGATGAATAAACAAAATCCAGTCTCAGGTAGAATATAAATGTGTATAGAATATCAAGCTGGCCCTACACTATAACTCTACTATCCTATCACTTCATTACAACAAAACTATTAATGATTGCATACACATAGAAATGTCATGAACAAGTATGTAAAACTGTATTACTCCTAGAAATTGGTAGCAATGTACATTACATAAAGTATTCAATCTCTACAACTCTGTAAGACAACAATTTCACATGTAACTCTTTCGGCTATATTTAACATTTATTACCATGAAATATAAACTAACTCTGTCACAATTATCTGTCAAGAGCTTATGAAATGTAAACAAACTACAATCATTTCAAAATAATCCGTCTGATAGTCATTTAATTATGCAGTTGCACTTGGATCATGGCTGAAAAGGTTCCATACACCAGTTCAATTACCCTGTCAAAGGAGAAAGTCAAACAAAATTTCCTAGCTTCCCATCCTGGGACACAAGCAGGCTAGTAGTGTATGAAGTACTGAGACAGAGAAAGGATATATTTCAAATTACACAAGCTTCCTCATGGTAGGGAATAGTTCTGGAACTCAAGAAAGCTGGAACGTGGGATTTCAGGGAACAAATGGACTGATGAGGCCCTCAAACCATAGAACAAATGGGCCACAGGACTATTGCCTAGGCTGGAGGTGTTTAACCACAACCTGAAATAGGAAATATTGGTCAAGGGGGTAAAGAAAGGGGAGCCATTGGCAAGACAGAGAAGCAGGAAAGATTCTTTGTTCTGAATGTGAGTATATTCAAGAAATGTATAAATCATATGCAGCAAATATTTTATTTTTATTCAATGTATTCTTTCTTTTATACAGCTAGTATTTTCAAGTCTCAACCCTTTTTGAGACATATACCCCTGGATTCTCTATACCGTGCATGGCGTGCAAGATCGGTGCAGGAGCTCTAGAAGGCAATATGTCTACTGTGCGATCCAGGAACAACCTGCAGGGGTGTGCACGAGCGCTCCTGCACTAATCCTCCACGGACTCAGCCCCTGTATGCAAATCACCCTATTTGCAGGAGAAATATATGCAAATGAGGTGATTTTGAAATCCAGGAAGCTTGCAACCGGCCATGCAGGACTAGTGCAATCTGCAGAAATGTACTTGGTTAGTAACCGAGTACATTTCTGCAAAATCCAAAACGGAGCTGTGACAGCTCCAACTAAAGGCTGCATATCATGTAGTAAGCATGCTAACGGCCAAGTATAAGGCCATTAGCATTGCAAACAGTGAGAAAAATACAAAAATCAACTTTTATTTTTTTTAGCCGATCTCGGCTGTTTAAGCGTAGGGCAGCGGCGTGCAAATGGGATTGGGGGAAAATAACAAAATAAATCTAAATTAAGCATTCTAACTAAAATCAGTATTCTGCCATGCAAGTCAATGGCAGGAAGAAGACAACATGGCCAGTGAGTAGTGGTTGCTAAGGGGGGAGGCTTAGTGTGAGACATGTAACTATGCATTAGCAGGCAATCCTATGCAAATGAGGGGAATGATAGTGAATCCCAGTTTTCCCCAGCATGTGAGTCAGGTCCCAACAGTGTAAGAGTAGGAATAGCTTGGTGCAAGCCTAGGAGTTAGGTGACATCATGGGGGTGGGGGTCAGGCATACTGTAAGCGGATTGGAGCCCTGTGGCTCGGGTTTGCTCCTAGCTAAGCTAGGGTGTGTGTCTAAACCTGCCTAGCAGTCTTTACATTGCCTAAGCATGTGTGTGCACCACGCACTGGGTTTTAAAGGTAGAAAACATATGTTAAACCAGGAAATAGCAGCAGTGTGCACATTTGTGCACTCTGTTTGTGCGGTGCTCCCTTGGGCTTCAACAGGAAGGCAATGGGAAGGGAAAACAGCAGTAGGTAGGTAATCAAGGAGAACTAGCATAGCTGGCAGGTTAAATGTATCAGAATCAGCCAATTACACAGGCAGCAGACCAGCCCAGCCCAGAACACTACCATAAACTATGCAAACACCTTCCTCTCTGTTTTTTCCCACAGTCTACACTACCGGTGTAAACAAGCAGGGAACTTTTAACACTCACAACAGCAAAATGATAGGGGCTGCAATAGCTATCATACAACTTGTGAAAGAGGCTGAGGGTGGTGAGGATGTGAATGCTGTCCACCAACCCACAGTGAGGAGACGGAGAAGAGTGTACAGACCTAGCATAACCTACTAAGGGCTACATGAGCTGGAGATAGTGGAGCACTATAGAGTGGATAGGGACCTCCTACAGCAAATTGTTGAGCTGTGCCGGCCATGCCTGACACACAGAACTAACAGAGGGGAACCCATCCCAGTGGATGCCAAGGTATGTGTAGGCCTATGAATACTACCTACACATACCTTCCAAAGGCATCAGCATCCAGGGTACTCCATCAGTTCCCGGATGCCATGTCAGCACATGTCGGTGAGCACGTATATTTTCCCAACACTCGTGAGGCGTTGGCCAGCAATATGCAACTGTTCCACCAAATAGCAAAATACCCTGAGGTAGTGGGTGCTACAGACTGCACGCACATATGCATCAAAGCACCACCCGGTGATTGGGGTAGGGTCTGCATCAACCGCAAGGGCTTCCACTCCATCAACTGCCAGGTCATGTGCGATGTCCAGGGCATAATAATGAATGTGTGTGCTGGCTGCCCTGGAAACTATCAAGATTCCCACATCTGGCATCTGACGCAGCTGTACCAGAGATATGCTAATGGGGACATCCCTGATGGTCACCTAGTGGGGGATGTTGGATACGCACTGGAGCTGTGGCTGATGACACCCATCAGAAATGCGCACACACACACGAACAAGAACTCCATAATGAAAATGGAGCAATCCGGTGGATCACAAAACACTATAAAAAACAATTCCACCTCAGTCTTGATCTACCAAAGCCAAAATGTCACAACAAAAAGTAGTAAAAACTGATTTATTCTTCTTGAAACAAGAAGTAAATGATAAAAGCTGGACATCCAAAAATAAGTACACCAGCAGAAAAATAGCAGCAGAATAGCAGCAAAATATAAGCAAAATAGCAACAGCAGTAATCCAGCGAAACAATCCACATTGTAAGCATTTTCATCCACATAAGTTGTGGACTTTATCAAACCAAAGTGTCTCACCATTTAGGCTGTTTAAATAACAGTCCCATTTACTCTTTGATTAAAACCACCTGGTGGCAATTAATCATTCATTACAATACATGTTAACCCTATATTACCTAATTGTAAACAATTCCTAAAAAACATTACATAAAACATTGCTAAACTCAAAGTACAAGTGCTGTGTTTTTTAATACAGGAACTAAAGAAATGTGTTCATTCATACAAGGTGGGAATATTGGTAACTGAACACCCCTATATTCCCACGGTTTTTGGCATTCCCAAAGTTCATGAGAGTATAGAACTCCAACCATATAGGTTGATAGTAGCAGCCCACAATAGTTCAATTTACTCTTTGAGCTTTTTTTGTGGAATGAATATTAAAGAATTCTATGCACCCCATACCACATGTGCTTATTGACTCATGGGACTTTCTAACGAGAATTAGAAATTAAATTTGTGGTGATTCTAAGGGGTTCTCAACTATTGATGTTGTAGATCTATTCAACTCTATATCCCATGATGTTGGTATTGATTTTTTTCATGAGGCTGTCTTGGATTACACTCGTTTAGACCCAGGGCTGACTAATTTTGTAGTGGAAGTTATGGAAGTAATTCTAAGTAACAACTATATTACTTTTGAAAATGAATATTTTAGGCAACTTAAAGGTGTATGCATGGGGTCTAGTAGTGCCCCTGTTTTTGCTAATTTTGTCATGGCGACCTGGAAAAAGAAATATGTATTTCCCTCAGGCTTTGAGAAGGCATGGTCTTTATACCTCCATTACCTGGCCGATGTTTTTGTTCTCTGGAAGGGTGATGATAGGGTAGCACATGATTTTTATGTGTACATTAATCAAGTTTGTCCCTATTTTAAGTTTGCACATACTTTTTCTCTTGATAATATTGATTATTTGGACATTACTCTTTCAATAGATAGGGACAGATGAATTTTTGGATCAAGTGTTTACCGTAAACCCACATATTCTAATAGCTTTTTAGCTTATGACAGTAGACATCCCTGGTACACCAAGAAAAATCTGGTGAGAGGGCAAATGATCCGAGGGGCAAGAATGTGTTCTACGTTAGATGATGTGAAGCGTGAGTTGGAGTATCTTACACAGATGTTTTTGGATAGGGGTTACCCGGAAGAAATAGTTTTCCCTTTGGGGGAAGAGATTCTAAAGGGATGGGGGACAAAATTCCTACCTTTACTTGGAAGTGATAAGATTTCTGTGGAACCTAGTAAGAAAAAAGATAGTAAAGAATTTTCTAAAGCCATGGTTACTTACTATGGCAATTTTGGACACAAGGTGAGGAACATCATCTTTAAGAACTGGGTAATCATGGAAGGGAATACTGAGGTACACAACTCATTGGGCACTTCACCTAAATTTATGTACAAAGTAGGACACAACATGAAACATCTATTTGAACATCCCTTGCCCCTTAAATATGGAGAAAAAGGTACTCAAAAATGTGGAGCATGCAAATATTGTACACGCATCCTGGAGGGAACACACACTATCGTAGGAGGGTTTCAGACCAGAGTCCATTTGGTGAATGGGAATTGTAATAGTAAGGGACTTCTATACTTGTGTATATGTTCTGGGTTCAAAGGATTTTAGTGGGTAAAACAGAGAGAGTGCTCAGGAAACGTATTTATGAGCACTTATATGCCATTGAAACTAAGAACCCCAACAATTCCCTTTACAAACACATAATTACATATTCAGGACAAGTTTGTTTCAAATTTGGGATTTTGGAAATAATAGGGAAAGACCCTAGGTGAGGGGATTGAAGTAACAGAATTTCTAACAGTGAATTAAGATGGCAGTTAAAACTAGGAGCAAAATTTCCAACTGGTATAAATGAACACATTTCTTTAGTTCCTGTATTAAAAAACAGAGCACTTGTACTTTGATTTTAGCAATGTTTTATGTAATGTTTTTTATGAATTGTTTACAGTTTGGTAATATAGGGTTAGCATGTATTATAATGAATGGTTAATTGCCACCAGGTGGTTTTAATCAAGGGGTAAATGGGACTATTATTTAAACAGCCCAAATGGTGAGACACTTTGGTTTGATAAAGTCCACAACTTATGTGGATGAAAGCGCTTCCCATTTGGATTGTTTTGCTGTATTACTGCTGTTGCTATTTTGCTTATATTTTGCTGCTATTCTGCTGCTATTTTTCTGCTGGTGTACTTATTTTTGGATGTCCAGCTTTTATCATTTACTTCTTGTTTCAAGAAGAATAAATCAGTTTTTACTACTTTTTGTTGCGACATTTTGTCTTTGGTAGATCAAGACCGAGGTGGAATTGTTTTTTATAACATAATGAGGCACACGCACAGACCAGAATTATAGTAGAGTGTTTGTTTGGGATGCTCAAGTCATGGTTCCGGTGCCTGGACACATCCAGTGGACTCTTGCAGTACTCACCAGCTACATGTTCCCAAATTGTCCTTGTATGTGCCATGTTACACAATATGATCCTGTGGAAACAGCTGCAGCAGGAATAGCACAGGGTAGGGCCACACAGCCCACTACCATTGCCAAGGCCTGCACAGGCACAGAGTGACTCTGAGGAGGAACAACCTGAGCCTGCCCCAGTAGGCAGAAGGAGTTATGCCCAGTATGCCCTGTCCTTGGCAAAAAGGCAACACATAGCACATACACTGACACAGGAGGGACCCAGGGCATAACACCTCTCTCTGACTCTCACATACAGTAAAAGGGATGCCAAACATTACACTACCTGTGCTTAACCATGTGTAGGGAGTGTACTATGTGCATTTGACATAGGCAGCCCTGCAGCACCACTCAGTACTGGGACACCCAGAAGGTGAGTGACTTACACATGCCAGTCAGGGGGGTTCACATACCTAGCAACAGTCACAGCCAGCAGGACAGGTGTAGACAAATGCAAACAAAGGCTGTGCTATGACCTCTGAATGAGGCCTATAGGTAACCCCCCCAAGCCTACACAGACAGACTACAGCAGGTCAGGCAGTGGGATGTCAGTTCTGAAGGGTAGGAAGTCAGAAACTAATATATAGGTAAATAAAAGCTAAGATCTGTAGTACACTGGTATGCCTCTAGTCAGTATGTTAGGTAAGACTACAGAATGAAATGGAGTACCCGACATACCAATATAGTCCTAGCAAATGTGTACAAGTGTCAAGTGTGCCCCCAACCCTACATAGTAATGTAAGAACAGTCAGGTGTGCCCCCCCCAATCCTGTGTAGAAATGTAGAAATAGTCAAGTGTGCCCCCCATCCTATGCAGAAATGTAGTAACAGTCAATGCCAAATGCTCAATGGATACACTGCAGAAACAGCATGCTACCTGTCGGTGTACAACACAAAGGTCAGCACTGCAGTACAAACTACCTGAACTCGATCCACACATTAAATACAGATGGACATACTGGGCATGCTCACACACTTAAATACATGAAGCCATATCTGCAAACACCAGTGGACCAGACATATCTGGCCGTCGCAGATGTTAGTGCAGACAATCATCAGTATGCACCACTCATGCCTTGCACACACAGCGGATAGGAATACAGACATATATGTAAGGACAACACTCTATAATAAGCCAAAGGTAGACATACATAGATGTGTGGAAGTGGGTGACTGTGACAAGGACCCATCCAGGCCTGTCCCACCCAGCACACAGCCAAAGGGCCCCCACCACATGAGGTTCAGATGTCACTCACTGCAGATACTAGCCACCAGTATCTGTCAGCATTACAGACTATGTGGTGCACATGCTAGCTGTGCAACATGACTGTACAAGGAAGTCATCTAGCAGCTGTATACACGTACCTGTGAAATATGACCCTGTGTGTGCCCGCATGTGGCATGTCAATCTCTAGATGAATGGGTTATGGCCCATGCACACACACTGCACTCCCCATAGCCCTACTATGACAAGCCTGCTGAGGTCATCCACTGTGAAATACACCTTTGGGAGAGTCGTAGCCCAGTAATCTCTGTGGTGCATCCCATAACTGTGTACTGCTGTAGTGTGATAAACTAGTTAGGTAGGAGTTCAAATCCCAGCCAGACATGGCAAGTGTGTGTGTGTGCTTCTGTGTGTGTCTGTCTGTGTAGAGAGCAATGCTTTTTATGGTAGTCACACTCCCTACAATTGAAATGCTCTCCTTTGGTAAGGCTGATGATGTCATCCACCTAGAAATACATCTCTGGGAAGGTTGTAGCACAGTAATCTCTGTAGCACGTGCTGTAACTGTGTAGTGCTATAGTGTAATAAACTAGTTAGGTAGGGGTTCTACGACATGACAGGTGTGTGTGTGTGTGTGTGTGTGTGTGTGTGTGTGTGTGTGTGTGTGTGTGTGTGCGTGTGTGTTTGTAACTCGTATCCTGTGTGGAGGTGGGTGTAGGAGTGTGACACCTGGGCCCAATGTGGAGCAGGTTTTGCAAATTTCTTATATGGTGGCCCTAGTATGTATCACAATGTCCACCATACAGTGATAACAGATGTGAAATAGCTGAGAGGCTGGGGTGCAAATCCATACCCATACATGTGATATCAAGGCCAGGCAATCAGAGTTAGCAACCCCAGTATTACGCAGAGCCCACTCTCAACCCATGTCTCATACACACACACACACTTGCCTAGGCAAAACCCCATATGTGGGTAGTACACTACATATTGGCCACTGATAGTAACTATGGAGTGGTTGCAGTGGGCTAAAGAGGGTATGACACCCTGTCCATCTGTCCAATAGGCACGTACATGCAGACAATGCACCTTCCCCATGTTCCCCACTGGACACCTGCAACACCTGTGGTGCTACCAAATGTGACCCACAAAGGATATACCATGCCTGAAAACATGCCCTGTATGGAAATATGCCACTGACACCAGGGAAGGCCATTAGCATGCTATCAATGTAGGTGCAGGGTAAACCTGTTTTCCATTACCAGTTCCCATCACAGGTGGCCAAGACTGGCACATCTGCTGAAATTCTGTGTACACAACATGGGCCAGACACCCCAAGTACAGCTCCACATGTCACTGTACATGCATGTGGGAGGTGTGCACATCCCAGACATTGTCCATGTCATGGACTAAGGAACACATACAAGGCAAGCGATGCACAGCACTGGCCACACACAATAGTCACCCAGGTGACTGGATGGTGGATACAATACCCACCTGTGTGGGAAAATGCAGAAACTACAGCCCTGAGTCACAATGCAGACCACTGTCATGTGGCCTGATGCCAAGGTACACCCATCACCTAGTCTTGTATAGCCAGCCATCTGAAACAGTCAACCATCACACACCCATGAAAAAATGCACCCATGCATGTCAGTACTGGCACCCTGTGTGTTTGTGTGTGTGTTGTATGATGCGTATGATCACATCCACACTCACTGCAACCCCCATTGGCATACTGAAGCATGCTGTTTGATGTCAGACACCTCCCCATACCCTTTGCCCATATAACCTGCGTATGACCTGTGTGGTGCATGTGATACGTGCACAGTAATGTGTTGTGACAATTTCACTAGTGATGGGTTGTAGTCCTGGAGCTGCCAAGTGTGTCAATGTTTGTGCATCCCTGTGAGAGTGTGGCTGTGTTGACAGTGGCACCTGTTTATGCAGACAGGCACATGTACTACACCTACTGTAGAGCTACCATATCCCTGTTGCAGATGTCACTCACCATCACATATATGTTCTGAGGGCTCCATAGCAGGTAACTTATGTGGCACATCCAATAACTGCATAGAACTGTAATAGCACTACATAGCCATCAGGGGTTTGATACCCTGTGCTGGTAGGTGTGTGACACAAACATGCTTAAGTTTTACTCTCCCACCCCTCCCTGACTTGTCTTTGCCTCTGTCTGCCTCTCTCACTCCCTCACTGGTGGATGTGGTGACCTACACCTGCTTTGCTTAGGCAGCAGCATGTGTATTTTAAGTGATGAAACTTACTACATGCTGATACAAGATAAAGTGAAGAAACGCAATTTTCTGATGTAAAACAAATCACTGTCAGAAAAAACAAGTAGCTTTTATTACAACAAGCAGAGCTTTCAGTCAAACAACCTTCTTCAGTGCTAAACATCATACTACATTTTCTCATTCATTTAAAAGGAGCAAAGCAGATACAATGTGACCACAGCCATCCAATCACAAAGTACCCTTAATTAAGTACTTATAAACACATAAATTACATAAATACACTTCAAAATCTTATAAAATATTATAAATTATGATGTTGCATCCTAACAAGGACAGGCTTAATACTAATGTTATTGCTTATACCTGGTTCACTATCTGCACAGAGCCTAAGTATCCACTCATATTCTTTATTTTCTAAACAATTGTTTAAGTCCCCACCCCTCACATCTTTATATACATTCTCTATTACTCTAAAGGTAAAGGTGTGGTCTATTCCTTTATCTAAAATGTGCTTACACAATGCATTCTTGTCATTTTTCCTTCTAATGTCGGATTTGTGTTCTATTATGTGGTCTTTTAACCTCCTTGTTGTTTTCCCTACATAAAATGATCTGCACTTTTTAAAGGTGGCCAAATAGACCACATTAACAGTACTGCAAGCTGCTACACAGGAAAAATTAAACTTCCGACCATATGAGGATGGTGTTGAACAGATAGTCCATATACTGTAATATTATGCTAGCTTACCATATGTGGCTGTGGCTGTGTTCACATTGGTTGTGGTTATGCACTTTCACACAGGTGTATCTTACCCTGGGCTGTGACATGCCTGTAGAGCCTGCTATATATGCAGGTACATGTGCATTCCCCCATAGGAGATGCAGGCCAGTGTTGAGCCAGTCTGCCTGTGGCCTGCACAGTGCTTTGTTAAATGCCTAGCATCTTACTGTACTTACCCAGTGAGATGTCTTGTCCAGATACTTGCTAGATGTACTGCTGCCGGACCTCCCTTAAAATCATGTATGTCAGACAGAGCAGTGGGATGTTGTACAGATATATGCCAATATCTAGTGGGTAGTATGTGGCCATGGCACCTCTGTACCAGCAATTATTATGTGTCAGGACAGATAGAAGTGTGTGAGTGCATAACCTATGGGGGCGAATGTTTACCAGTCATTATCTGTTATACCCATCTACATGGCTGTTAACATCCATATAGTCAGGCTTGGTCCAGATGTTCTGCCTAAAGGGGTTCTGTGTATACCTCTGGACTGTCCAGAGAGTGTCAGAATGTCCACATATATTGGCCAATATCCCTGCTGTAGTCCACAGGAGCATTACGTGCTTGCAGCGGTACTGTACTATGATGTCCTTAGGATGTCTGTCAGTAGCCAACGGTGCAGATATGACCTCACACACACACACACACCATGTCTGTGATGACAATCCCTATTACAGTAGCAATAGTCTACTAATATACCTGCTGTACATACCTGACATCACCTTGCACTACAAAGTTGGGACTATAGGGGCTGAGGTAGAGCTACACTCCATGTTTAGGACATATGATGAAAATATATGTATACATGATTATCCAGATATCTATACAGATAATTACACATGTACATATTGACATATATAGATGGGTATGTATATGTACATAGGGTCTATATTAGAACATCAAAGTTTCAGAACTTCAAATGTTCTAATATCGACCCATATTCAGCGAATGCTGACAACATTGAACATTCATAACAGCAAATTTTTTCCTAGAAAAAAAATTTGCTGTTCCGAAACACATACACACTACACAAGCACACCAAACAAACAGCAATCCACACACTCCTTGAAGGCGAAAGCCGAGGCGCTAGAGAGAGACTATCCAACAAATTTGTGTTGGATCCTGTTTTCTGTTGTTATATTTGGATTATACTTTTTTATTTTTTTTGGTTGTGTTAAAAAATCTACACACATACACCTAAAATCTTACATCTGACCCTACACTAAACTGTACATACACCACTAATTATCCACTTACCTTAACCCAAACCCTAACCCTAAGGTCTGTCACTATCGCACACTCACTTGTGCCCTAACCCTAACTCACCTACCCCACCCTAACCATCACATCCACACAATCGCACACTTACCTGAACCCCACCCGTAACATTCCACCACAGTGCTAAAATAGCAAAGCAACAGAAACGGACAATCGAATTCTTTCCGTAGGAAAAAATTCCGTTTTCTGCAGCTTCGCTATTTTCAGCATTCACTGAATAGGGGTCGATATTAGAACATTCGAAGTTGTGAAACTTCAATGTTCTAATATAGATCCTGTACATAGATATGCATATACACACCCAGTTATATACATATACAGAGCATTATATGTCTACACATGTACAGATAGTGATACATATGCACATATACGTATACCACGCTGCCGTTTCTGCCAGCAGTTCACTGCTATTGTATCCCCCACACATACAATGGGGCTGAGGCCATATATGTGTGGGCCTCACCTTCACAATAAATGTGTGCCCATATGCACTCCAGAGGCCAATGTATGTAACAGTGGTATATGGCCCTGTAGTATTGAGTCTGGGGGGAGATTGCACCATACATAACCTAGGCTGTTACAAAATGTGGGGGTATCAGGTGTGAGCTGCCTTAAGGTATCTGGATGTACAGTACTATACATTTCACCTATCTTGACATTACTTACATAAAGTGGGTTATTGCAGGCCTACTGCCTCATGCCATACAGACTGTTCTGTTTGTCATTGTGCCTGTGATGGTGTCAGTTATGCCTTGTTATGTAACAGTTACATCCCATTTGGTAAACTGAAGTCTTTACCACCTAGTGATTGTGTACAGAGTGTAAATAGAGGCTGCTGACCTATACACCTGCATTACTTGCTGTTGAATGTGTGGTATCCTGTGGCCCAGTCTGTCTTTACTATTGTACGATTTGAAGGGCTTGGCCTGGACAGCAACAGTTGTGGACCTTTCCAGACTACTGTATTAGTATAACTGTTTCACAGTTGCATTACTCTGTTTATATGGATGTCAGTGTCTGAACAGCTATATGACATGGCATATATATCTGTAATAGTACACAAATAAAGGTTTTCCATTTCTGCAAACCATTGTGTGGTGTTTTATCATATGACCTCTCTGTGGGTATATGTTGCAGGCAATGAATGTCATTTGTATGGGTGGCTCATCCAGTGTCCAGTTGTTAGGGTGTTACCTGTAGGCATAGTGGTTGTTCCATATTGTGTGCACCTACTCCATAAGTATCTTACTGTACATATCTCTGCGTGTGTATGTGTAGTGGTGTCACATGTATATATATATATATATATATATATATATATATATATATATATATATATACATCTGCATCTGCATATATGTATCTGTGTATATGTAGCCTGGGGATGTTGATAGCTTCCACATTTTACATTTTCTGTGGGAGCCAGACTGTACTGCATGATATGTTACCAATACCAGCCTGACATCATACAGGTGGGATGTAGTACTGTTAACATCTTGTGGCCATGTTGTGCCAGGACCTGGTTATGGGATCTGCAAAACTTGATAGCGTATTGCAGGGTGGATGTGTTTGGCTGTAGGGGGGTAGGTATACCTATTCGTACAACACGTAAATTGTTTGGGGCCTGTCAACCCCATTAACAGTGCATGTGGACATATATGATTTAGTTAATCTCCCATTGATATCTACACATGTATGTCCATATATACCTATATGGATATATATATATATATATATATATATATATATATATATATATATATATATATATATATATATATATATATATATCTGATTACATATATATAACTATATCCATTTATACCTACATAGATATATATCTGCTTACATACATGTAACTTGTGTATATGTAGACATATAGGTGTAGACATATATATGTGTTGATGTAGGCATTTGCATGTATATATGTTCATATATATTTATATATATGAATATATTTATATATATATATATATATATATATATATATATATATATATATATATATATATATATATATCTACATATATAGATATGTTGTATCTGTTTAGATATTAATATATTTACACACACATACATCTAAATGTTGGAATGCATTGTCTGTAGTTGAATGACTGGGCTGGATGATATGTATTTGAAAACACCAGGGTTATATATGTCTATCATGGCTTAGTGGTAAATCACTTTGTCTATGGTGTGCCGGGTCCTGGGTTTGAGCCTTGCAGAGGCTGTTTATTTTGTTGCTGGGCAGAACATGGGCCATTGAATACAGAGTGATTAAGGCACTGTAAAGCAATTATAAGCAGGTTTGGGCATGTTTGTGTGGAGGTAAGCACTGCTAACTTCCGGTTACAGTTTCTTATACTCAGTTAGCTTTTAAATTCCTTAACCAGTGTATGCATTGCTTACCCCAGTGCAAACAGGCTTAGACCCACTTACTGCTGATTAAAAGTGCTTACTCCCGCTTACCCCTGCGCTAATTTCTTTAAAAGAAAAGAAAAAAGGGTTGATAGGGAAGTGGTGAAAAAGGGGCACGAAGAGGGAAAGAAAGTAGGGAAAATAGCTAGGGATGTGCAGGAAAGGTTTAGGGAAAGTCCATAGCTTCCCATTTCTTCTACAGCAGCAGCTATGCCTATAGACTGAATTTGGAGTTAGATTTGGACACTCAACCCTCTGGGAGAGAGGTGAGGACAACAATAATAAGTTGTGATGCCAATTAAACCAGATTGCATGTGTCCAGTGGACACGTGCGAAATGGACAGCTATGTATGGGGCAAGATTTTTTTGTGGGAACAGATTGCCCTTTTTTTCTTTTTTTCAGGTGAGAGTGGGATGTTGGGGGGGTAGTAGGTATATTTGGGGAGGTAGGCTGGGTAGGTTAACAGACAAGACAAACAAGATGCATACAGGGGCAGTATATAACACATGTGGGGGGTATACACCTTGATGGGGAGGGGTGTTGGGATATTGGAAGCCCACAAAACCCCTAGTGGTAACAATGGGACTGAGGTCCCCACCCATGGGCAGTCATCACTGCACCTTCACAGCCCCAAAGGTGGCTGTGCTGGGGGCTGAGTTGCAGAACCAGGCTGACTAATCATGACATGTGGCCCTCGAGCTGGCATAGAAGATCTCCAAACTTCTCGTTGATCGCTCTACGCACCATGGTCCCAACCTGGTGACGGGTGACAGGTGCCTGTCTGTGCCCACTCCCAGGGGGGTGAGCCCCATCCCCTGAGGTGGTTTCACCCGAAGGTGGTGCAGGACCATCAGACAGGGAGGTCTGGGGTAGGGCCCCAGACATGCTGGTGTCCAATGCCACGGCCAGCTGAGGTGGGACAGGTGGGTCTGCTGGGACCAGCCTTCCCAAGCATGATGTAGTGTTTAGATTTCATCATATATGGGTTAGTAATAGTCAACACTTTCCAGGGATAGGTATAACATCATGCATAGATATTCCCATTAACTCAGACACCAGATATGGAACAGTTGCATAGCAAACAGAACACATGCATATATGGGACCACAGTGGTAATAAGAACAGCATGCAGGTACTTTGATGGCACCATGCCACCAATATTGGAATAATTCAATATAGCACATGCATGGGAACCATTAATATATTTATCAAACAATTGGACATCATCAGAGTCAATACATACCAGTTGGGGTAGGTATGTTGATTATTGTTTGAGATATGGTGAGGGAGAGAAAGATGTCAATTAACAACTAGTATATTCCTGTAGTCCACATTACTTTCCTAGTCGGTGCTGTTATCTGTACCTTACAAGTCTTGCTACACTACCCTATAGCCTTATTTTGGACAGTGATATGGCTGTCATCATTGTTATACATGACCCGGTTTTACCTGCAGTATACACCTCTTACCTGGTATACCTGTGGAGGGACTGTTTGTTAACACTAACTAACTGTTTCTACACATACTCCCAGATTCTGGGTTGTTGTTTTGCACATAGCTATCCAACTCTTTCTGCACAGACTCTGGCCATGTGTTGACCACATGCTGGTGTGCTTGGAAATATCTAGAATATTGCCCAATTCCACCTTTAGTGACCTGACACACACATATACATGCTTTCCTACACAGTTATATTATGTAGCACAGTGTGGGTGACAGTGACCAGTGATACTTTATTATTCAGAGAAACTGCGACACTCACAATTCCCTACAATACCAAAGTGAGCAGTACCAGTACAGGTTATAATGGCCTGTATTTCTAAGCACAGTGTTCATATCCAACATACCTGTGGGAGCAATGTTTGTTAACACTACCTGACTGTTGCCACACAAAGTTCCAGATTACACATTAGTATTATGCATATGCATCTCACTCTGTTACTGTACACACTTTGGTCACAGCTTGACGGCATGGCAGTGTAGATAGGACATACTTGCAGTATTACTCTCCTAACAGTTTCAGGGTTTGCTATAGTGACAGGTGTGTTCTCTTATGTTTGACAATCACTTGTATTCCCTGTTTGCTGGCTACACATCTGGGATCATCCCACAGACTTACCAGTGGGACAGACAGCAGATATGGGCACATATACTGGACATTCTGGCCTCATCTGTACAGTTGTGGGGTATGCATCTATATGCAGCCTAATTCCAGTCCCAGGATTCAGACCATGGCTGTGTCTGCTATAACTTAAACACTGTCCATCACAGTTGTGTCTGCTATTTAGCTATTGCTGTATATCTCCTATCTGCTTTCTGTCTTATTAATCCCCCTGTGCTTTTGCATTCTGACCTTGTATTACAACACTCGTATATAGTTTCCTAGACAGTTATATGTTGTTGGAGAGTGTGGGTGACAGTGATGTGTAATACCTGATTATTCAGAGCAACTGCATATCATTCTTGTATTTCTGGGCACAGTGTTGGTATCTGACAGACCTGTGGGAGGAGTGTTTATTAGCACTACCTGAATATTCCCACACACAGTACCAGAGCCTACATTACTATTATACACGTACATCTCACTCTGTTACTGTACACATTCTGACCACAGCTTGACAAGTTGGGGTGTAAATGGGATATATGTGACTTCTTAGTCACATAAGGTATTGGGGAGTTGCTAGTGTGCCAGCTTTGTTCTCATAGCTGTGTGTCAATCAGTTGTATTTCCTGTTTGCTGCCTATATGTCTGGGATCATCCCACTGATTTCCCAGGGGGACAGGTTGATAGGCAACAGATATGGGCCATTTTACTAGACATTCTGGACATATCTGTACAGTTGTGGGGTATGATTCTGTATGCAGACTACTACCACTGGCAGGATTCGAACCGTGCCTGCGTGTGCTAAAAAAGTACAGTTCACATCTCAGTTCCATGTACTATTCGGTGTTTGTTGTCTGCATTTTCCCTGTTTACTGTCTATGAGTCTCTCAGCTGTACTAAATGGCTTCTGGGGATTACACCTGTAATATACAGGCATTCCTACACATTCAATTTATGGTGCACAGTGTGGGTAACAGTGCTTAATACTACAGTACTATTACATGATTGCATATCTACATTACCATATGATACCAGGATATACACATGCAGTCCAGCAGTTAGACCTGTTTTGTCAGGCTATTACACTTTTATTGACTTACAGACAATATGAGACTCTTGCTGCCATATTCTCTAATGTGTGCAGTACTTGCCTTGAACAATACAGGTTTTATACTAGCAATTAATTTACTACTACTTTTATTTTTATTTTCTATGACAGTAAATGCACGAGTATTACTGACCTGCCTCGCATCACAACCTCGACAGGCGGCTGATGTGGGCCTCCTGGTTCGCAGCCCACTCGGTTGCAGCTGTGGGGGACATAAGAGGATTACTTAGCCATACCTATCCATAATATACCTGAGCTGGCAATTATTACACACATACTGGGGTGATACTTACACACGTCTGGAACATCCCCTGATGCTCTAGCCTCTTGGAGCCACTCCTTCAAGAGATCCCCTTCCACCGCTACAGGTCGGCATAGTGGTGCCTGACCTGCTCACCAGTTCGGGGTATGCCAGTGGCACTGGTGAGGTCATGGGTGAGATTTTCCCAGGCCTCTGCCTTATATTGGGAGCTCTGGCACTGGCCCTGCAGCAGTCTCTGAGCATGGTCTTTAACTAGGAGTCCTGCCATGACCTTGGACTCCTGGATGCACCAGCACTGCACCTGGAAGCGCACTCCTTCTCCCCATACTGCCATAGTGCCTGCAATGGGAAGCTGCAACCAGTTATGAGATGTATTCCCACCTCTTGGGTTTAAGTAGAGCCGATTTCCTGCACTTTTCTGTGATTGGCCAGTTTTGCAAAGGCTAAGTAAGCTATGGGCAAACCTGCTTACCTAAGGTTGGCATTGTTTAAAGGGGTATACCACTGGGCACAATGAGTTAGCTGGTCTACACATTGCTCCTACCTCCTAAGCTGGTCTGTGCAATGCTTAGTGGTGCTTACATTAGACTTTAATTATAATGCCTTTTTGACATTGTGTTATTATTCATTACACCATATATGTATGCCTGGTATCCATGATTAATGTGTACATACACTCTGTGGGGTCCTTGTGTTTTATTGGGGACTTCAACACTCTATTACAATTACACCTCACTTCTGGGCTTACTGCTGTACACCAGTTCACATATTTATGTTATGGTACATATGACTGTATACTGATTCCTTTCACAAGTTCAGTTTGGTTATACTATGGTGAGGACTTGTTTGCTACTACCTCATTCTTCTGTATTTCTGTGATGGCTTGGTGGATAACTACTGGGACCATTGTGTATAGGGTCCTGAGTTCGAGACCTGCATGGCTGTTTATTTTGTTGATGGGCAGAACAAGGCTCTTTGGATACAGAGTGATTAAGGCACTTTTGAGCAGTAGTAAGCGGGTTTGTGTGACGGTAAGCACTGCTAACCTGCCGTTACATCTGCTTACACAGTGTTAGCTTTAGAACTGCTTAGCCAGTGTGGGCATTGCTTACCACCATGCAAATGGGTTTAAGCCCACTTACTAGTGCTTAAATATGCTTACTACTGCTTATTTGTGCTTACACCTGCTTACTTGTGCCTTATTCATTATGACACTGACACCTCAGATGTGCATTTACTGCAGTACTCCAGTTCATAAAAATATGTTATTTAGTGGGTTATGCAACATAAATATTACTCATAATGTGCTTTGCCATGGAAAATGGAATCTGCTGCAGTGGAACTCGAACCGGGCCTGCCTGCTTGTAAGGTGACTGCTCTGCCCACTACACTATTACTATGCTACTTCATTTGCATATATCTTCCTTGTTATCCTCTTCAGCCATTTAAGCTGCATTAACTGTAGCTAAGCGATCGCACACCCACTCACCTACGGTTAGCTTTAAACGGATTTTAAAAAAAAAAATACAAGGGTTTTTTCATTTTATTTATATATGCTGTTGTTATTGTACACAAGGGGGACTGTTGATGGGGATATGCGGTCACCTGTGAGCAGTCACGCCCCTTTCTGCTGTTCTACATTGCGGGGGCATGTTTATTCTGAGAGCTCTGCTCTCAGATATACCCCCTGCACTCTTACATGCTCCATGTAAGCCTAGGAGTTCGAGCAGTGCGCCTCATTAATATGCATGGCGCGCTGCCGTCCTCCTCCTAAACGGTTGCTTCCATGCAGGACTAAGCTAGTCCTGTATGGAAGATTAGTAAATCAGGGGGATAGTAATTTTGTAGTTCTGCATGTAGAGTCTTTTCTACATGGTCACTGATCAGTGTCAGATCCCATACCTTTTGCTTGGGAGACAAAAAGCTTAAATTACTAAATAATTTACTTACATTTTAAAAATTCTTTCAAGTATGGCACTGGAAGGTTTTCAATCTGTATTTCTGGTTTCCTAAAGTGAGCCAATTATAGATTGTTAGAAGCAATTTGTACATGTATTCAAAAAAAAAAAAAAAAAAAAACAGAGAGAGAGAGAGAAAACATCACTGAAGCTACTGGAATCAGAAAAGAAGGAGACCCATATTTTTGAAACCGAGAAGAGAAGCAGATCTAAGCATATAGCTTACTTTTAAAAGAACTATCCACATAATTTGTGCCAAGTGTAGAATAAAAATGAAAATGACATGCCATTCTTTTTTTTTTACTTTTTGCACATGAAATTTAAAATAGGCATGTTAAAGGACTTAGTTATATATGCTGTTCCAGGTTCAATTGCAATGGCACTGAACTTATTCAAATATATGCTGCAAAATCATCTCAACACTCTCCACCACATCTATGTCCATGTAGTATGTAAATTCATGTCAATGTTTCTCATTAGAGCAGAGAGATGGAACAGTAAAGAAGTTTCTATTTTACAATAGAATTATTTTAAAAAGAGCAGATAGTTGTCTTTTGGCTTTTCACACTTAGGGGTCGCCACAGCGGAACTCCGGTCCGCTAATGATTGGCAGTAGATTTTCACGAACGCCAAGGTGCCAGCTCTATGTTCAACCTTCAAGTCAACTTGCAAAAAATACAAGATACGAACTGAAAGTTTGACTTAGCGCTTTCACCTTTATTCGTAATAAGGCTTCATCAGATGAAGCTAAGTCAAACTTTCAGTTCGTATCTTGTATTTTTTGCAAGTTGACTTTTTCGCAAACTGAGCTTCCTCTGGGTTGTTTGTTTCAGCTACGTTCAGGTCGAGGGATTACAGCCTGGTTTTCTTTTATTAAGACTTTGACTAGATAAAATGTCTAGCTATCTTAGATCAGCAACAAAATATATAGCTATATCTATAAATATATATCTATGTATATAGATAGATATGCATATAGATGTACAGAAGAGAGAGAGAGAGGGAAGGAGGGACTTGCTTGTATTTTGTTGATTGAATTAACTCTGTCGGTCAGTGCCCATTTTCCAAAAGACCCAGAGGAAAAGACTGTAACATGAGTAAGGAGCAAGTAAAACCAATGCAATAGAGCAACACATACAAAGTGAAACATTACATCGTAAAATATTCCATAATAAGAAAGTGAAGATAATAATAATTCACAGAAACATATTAAGAAAAAAATATTATTTTATAATATGTCTAACATAACTTAAACAACTGTGGGGATTATAAGATTTCAGATGTAATTTCTATCATAAGATAGAAAAAAGTAAAAGTAGAAGTAATGATGAAGGAAAAAGAATGTATGAATAGAATAAATTATATAACGTAGAATAGTGGTTAGCTGTTTTGATTTGGTAGAAGAGTGGGTACTATAAATTAAGGTGAGGCCTGTTGGTTAGTAGGCAACAGATGTAGGAGAACATTAGGTGGAATTTCAGATGGTATTTAAGGGGAACGTATGGAGGAAGTACAAATAGGAAGGATGAACAATGGATAGAGGAAGCATAGAAAAAAGTACATGAATGAAGATGGGTAATAGGTGTGTCAAAGCAGGTAAAATAAGCTAATGGTGGTATAGCATACATTAAGTATAAGGGTATAATCATCATCATCATCAGACCCCTTTTTCCCATTTTCTACATGATGTCAGGGTATTGTATTAACTGTCACTATCTCTCTCGATTCAGTGCCACACTCCTGCTTTCTTCAGCACTCATGCCTGACTGTTGCAGATCTTCTTTCACACAATACATCCACCTCTTTGCTGAATGTCCTCATTTCCTCTTACCTTCTTCCTGTCTGCCCCAAATCTTCTTCACCAGATTGTCTTGTGCTTTTCTGCACATGTAGCCACACCACAGTAGTCTGTTCTCTTTGATATTTTCTGCAATTGGAGCTACTTTGGTTTCTGTTCTTATGTCTTCATTTCTTTGTCTGTCCCACAGAGTGCATCCTACCACCCTTCTAAGGCACTTCATTTCCATCACCTCTAGTTTCTTCATCTACTCTGCATTTACTGTCCAGGTTTCTGTACCATACAGTCGCCCTGGTCAAACCACTGTCTTGTACACCTTACTTTTCAGCTTCCTTGGCATTCTGCTGTTATAGACACTCTATGCCAGTTGTTTGCAGCGCCTCTGATTCTACCTTTGGCTTCTTCATTCAGACTTCCCTTCACCTCAACCACCCCTCCCAGATACTTGATGCCATTTACCTGTTCTACTATTTTCCTGTCTATATCAATTCCCACCTTCTTCTGATTTCCCCAGTTTGCTGCCATTACCACTGTCTTATCTGTGCTTATTTTCATCCCATCTGCCTTCAATTTTGCATTCCATTAATCTATCCTTTGCTGAATTTCTTGCTCAGAGTCTGCCAGTAATGCCACTTCATCTGCATGTGGTAACTTTGTTGATCTGTTCCCTCCAACCTGTTTGCTAATTTAGTCCATAACCAGTATGAGCAGCAGTGGGCTTAGAGCTGAACCCTGGTGTACACCCACTCCCACTAGGAACCCTTCAGTGAGGCCAAACATTGCTTGTACTTGAGCCATTGGGTCCTTGTGCATAGCCTGCACTAATTCTGCTAGTGTTTCTGGTACTTTGAACTACTGCAGCACTGCCCAAATCAGCTTTCTTGGAATCTTGTCATATGCTTTCTCCAAGTTTAGGAATGCCCAATTGGACTCTTTCCTCATCTCTAGCTTCTTCTCAACTATCTGTCTCATTACAAACACTGGGTGAGTTGTGCTGCATCCTAATCTGAATCCAGACTGCTCATCTCCCATCTTACATTCTACTATTCTGCATATCTGTTTATTAATAACCCTCTCCAGAACTTTCATGCAATGTGATAGGAGTTTGATGCTTCTGTACTGCCCACAGTTGTGGATGTCCCCTTAGTTCCTGCACACTGGTATGTGTATGCTTATTCTCCAGTCAACTGAGGTACATCTTTCTTTCCACACTGCTATGAGTACTCTCAGGAGCCATTTCTCCCCTATCTCACCCATCATCTTTATCATATCTACTGTGACCTCATCTGAGCCTGCTGCTTTCCTTGACTTCATTTTCCTTAGTGCTATTCTTACTTCTATGGAGGACTCCTCTTCTTCTCTCATTGTAGGCTATTTCTGGGGCAGTATAGCTTTTGTCGGGTTTTCTTCATTCAAAAGCTGCTGGAAATATTCCTACCATCTGCCTTTGATGTCCTGTGGACTGGTGAGCAGGTTGTTGCTGGCATCTCTTATGAAGGGTGCCTGACTATCTTCTTTATCTTTCTGTCTTTGCCTTGCAGCTGATATAGTTTCTTTGTACCACCTACTGAGTCACTTTCCAGAAGTTGGTAGAGTGTCTCCAATGCCCTATTCTTTGCTATTGCAACTCTTTTCTTAGCCTCTTTGTTAGCCAACTAGTATTCCCTCCTAGCATGGTCAGTCTTTTCTATCTCCCACTTTTTCCTGCACTCCTTCTTTCTTTTGACCAGGGCCTCCCTATCATGGTAAGGTTTCATCATGTTAACATGGTACAATTTGCAGTTCTACCATGTGGTTAACATCACTGACCATCTTTACCACTTTGAAAGGTCCCTCCCAAGCTGCCTGCAGCTTATTTTGCCTGACAGGAATGAGAACCATCACCTGCTGCCCCACAGCATATGCTCAGGCTCAAGCATTTCTGCCATACAAGACTTTTTCTGCTGTTGGGCTACTGCCAGGTTCTTCTGTGCCAAGATCATGAACAGCATAAGCCTTGTCCTGAGGTTAAGGACATATGCCACAACAGACCTTGTGAGATTCACACACACTCTCCCACTCATCACAAATCAAATCTAAAGGTCCTCTCACCCTATGCCCATAGGGTCTATATTAAATAAGCGAACACTTATTCATCAACCCTAGTTCAGCAAACACTGAAAATGCCGAACACTCAGAACAATAATTTTTTTCCTAGGAAACAAAACACTGTTCCACAAAAAAGAAAAAAAAAACTTAAAACAGTATTTATTGTGGGGGGCTTTGCCCCCCAGACCTCCTCTACTTAAATATACCAACTCCAAGATCGCACCACAGTGGAGGAACGGCAAAATCCAAAACTGGTCCAGCGATTTTTTCCTGAGAAAAAATTGCTGTTCCAGGTGTTCGGATTTTCAGCGTTCACTAAAATAGGGTCGATGAATCAGCGTTCACTTTTAAGGATTCACTGATTCAATATAGACCCTGCCCATACAGTAACTCAAAGAGTGAAGAACTTGTGGATTCCTGAGGTTCCTCTCTGTATGCAAACAGCAGATGGGGTGAATATTTGTCCTAATCTCTCTTAAACTGGTCTGCAGATGCCCATAGCCTGGTCTTTAATGTAGAGATTAACCTATCCACAAGACCATTAGTCTGGGGATGGTAGAGGGTGATCTTTAGGTGCTTCACCTCAAAGCACTTTCACAGACAAGCAGCATGTCTGACATGAAATTGGCATCTCTGTCAGTCAGTATTTCTCTTGGGAAACACATATGAGCCAGAAAGAAACAAAAGCTCAAATTAATATGGTTTAGCGCTTTCGTAAGGTTTATTGCCAAACTTCTTCAAAACAATTTAATACCAATGTTCAGTCATTTTTTAAAAAAAACATTACACCAATCACGTTTAAGCACGTCAGAAAACTCATAAATATTCATAACCCAAGATGTCACACTGTTTAAAAATGTCACACACATAAAATCAACATTTACCATAAGTCAAATTATATTTTGTTGTTAAAACATTCATAATTTAGCAGATCTCATTTTACTAGAAATACTAATATTATCATTTAAACCTGGGGCTCTGCTTGCATCCAGTTTCAGTTGCCAAAACAACTCACGGTTCTCTAGCAGAGCCTCCCAGTGGCCATCCCTAGGGTTTGGTTCTATTTGCGCAATGATAAAAAAGTAAAATTCACTGTTTGAACAAAGAATGGAATGCCTGTACAAGGCATTTGTTTCCTTTTTGTGCATCACATCATTCACATGTTCATACACTCTCTTTCTGAAAACCCTCTCCATCTTACATTTATTACACACTTCTTCCCCGATTTTTTCCACCAATTCAAGTGGATAACCTCTTTCTAGAAAAAGTCTCTTAATGTAATTCAACTCTTGTTCAAAATTTTTATCACCCATAGTTATCCTTGAGGCCCTTATCATCTGGCCTTTCAGGATACCCTTTTTCTGGTATAAAGTATGCTCACTGGTAAAATATAAGTAGGAATTTGAGAATGTGTCTTTATGAAAAATTCTAGATTCAAAACTCCTTGTCTCAATATTTTTGTAAATATTTACATCCAAATAATCTGTATGATCACAAGCAAAGTTACTAGTAAAGTTTAAAAAAGTTGTAGTTGTATCCAAAAATTACAAAAAATTATGCAACTCATCCTCTTGACCCTTCCACAATAAACAAATGTCATCTAGGAAATGGGTATATAAAACAACTTTAGAAAAATATTCTGAGAGAAATGCAAAATTAGCTTCCCAATAATACAACATCAAGTTGGAAAAAAAGTGGGGCGCAACAAGCACCCATGGGCACTCCTCTTGTTTGTCTAAAATATTCTCCCTTAAAGTAAATAAAGTTTTTTAAGATTGTTTCCATGAATTACATAATCAAATTTATCTCAGTACTAGACATATCTTTACAATTAACCAAGACTTCATGAAACCAGTCTAGGCCTTCCTGATGGGGTATACTGGTAAACAAATCAATAATGTCTATAGTAACAAATATTAAATCATCAGCATAAAAATCCTTAGTAATACTATGCAAAAAAATCCCAAGAATCCTTAGTAATGTGCTTGATAGATGCCACAAACATTTTTAACTTTTGATCAATATAAATAGCCAGGGGTCCCATTTTTGAATCTGCTCCTGCTACTATTGGTCTTAAGGGTGGCTCAATAATGTTTTTGTGCACTTTTGGAATTCCAAAGATACATGGAATTCTAGGATTAAGTACAGTCAAAATTTTTAAAGTTTTTTATCAGAACTACATTGGTAGAAATGGTCCCTAATATAATAATCAATCTTAGAATAAGCAATGTTTATCCTGTTTTTTTGAGACTAATTCATACTTTGTATCATCACAAAGTCTATTGTGTATCAATGAGTCATATATAATAGTTTCCGTCAGTACAACCCCTCCCCCTTTATCTGGCTTCATCACTCTAATTCCTTAATTAATCAACTTATTTATCAGTTGTTTCTCACTATCTGAAATATTAGCATTAACAACATCTTTGTGTCTAAATTTCCATAATTCAGTTTCAACCACTTCCTCAAAGATTTTAAGAGGGGGCTGTAGAGGTGCAATTGCAATTTTTAGTTTCTGAACAGTCCACCCATGATATGAACACTGTAAATGCTGTTACAGACACTACGTTGCAGAGACAAAGAACTCCAGATGGAAATCCTTCAGTGCCTAATAATACATTACTTTGTCCAAGTCGGGACACGGACCTAGAAGATATTTCAGACAATTTTGACTTTGAGGGATGGATAAAGAAAAAGCATTCCTTCACGGAGCTAAAAGACTCACTAAACGGTACATACAGAGATGTGGTACATTCATTTAAGGACAAATTAACCCAGGTGCGTACTATACAAGTTGAAATAAACTATTTAACTGAATGTATTAAAGTTGGAAGGGTACTGAAGGGGTTGCAGCTTGTTAAGTACCTGAGCAATATTGAACATTTATTTAACAATTTTTGGGACTGAGTTGATGAAACTAATGGTCTGAAATTACCAGAGACAGTTGGTTAAAATCTTGGATGATGTTAAGGCTCTGAATGAGCATATTACTGTGGATTTGTTGCATAGTGTGGATAAAACAATATATTTTAAAGCTGTTAAAGATGTTAATATAATGTGTGAGAATCTTATTAAGAAGAAATTGAATAAAATGAAACATGATTTAGATGAATACGCTAAATGGAAGGCCTATCCTTTTCATTCTTCTTTTAATTTCAGGACACCTTAACATTTCCCTTGTGGATGGAAATTGTGCCTCAAAGGGGGTTATATATATTGTTACTGTGAAATTCTAGTAGTTGTACATGTTTATTAATGTTGGTAACGAAAATATGTAATCATTTAAAAAATCTATGCACAATTACACTCTTTTTAATTGCACTTTTTCAAATTCTTGTTTGGATTATTAGAGGTTGTTCCATATAACAACCGGGGGGGGGGGGATGACAAGGATGGAGTACAGGGAATTAATATGGCAACTAAGATTAAATGCTTCAGTCTACACTGGGATGAATGAACAGGTGTCTATGTTCCCTGTTCTAAAACTTAGAGCTGCTAAATTATAAATTGTTAATTATATTTATATGTTGGAGTGCTGTTTCACTTAACATATTACTATTTTATATTTGAATTTTTTTTGTTCATGAACTTTAAGATTATTCTTATGTTAATTATTTAAATACTGTATTTACATACTATTTATTTTAATAGAAACTTGTTTTCACCTGTAATTGGATCATATGACTAATTTGTGAGCTTATTTAAATATAGTTTTAGATGTTTTATATGATTTTGATGAAGTTTAGGGGAGAAAGCACTTAACCATTTCCTTGCAGTGTGCTATAATTTATGTTGTGTGTGATAAAATAGTCTTATTTTTACAGACTTGGTTTATTTTTTTATTTACATTAATTCAAGGACAAGTGGTCTATACTGCCTTGAAACTATCTGAGACTTTTCTTCTTCCTGTTTGTGAGGATATTTTCTTTATGCCAGTAGATTAAGTGGACGATCTTAACATTCTATAAGGTTTACATCTAGTCAGAAGGAAAGTATATGATAAAGTGTCATAATTGTATACAATTTTTCAGGAGAATGCAAGATGGTTAAAATATCGCATATGTGTGAGTTACCCAGAGGTTGAGAGGCAACTGTTACTGTTTTGTTATAAGTAGACACTAGTTTATAAAAAGTTGCCTTGTTGAGATTGCCAATGGCTTGTCCACTAGAGAGTTTTAATAAGTTGATGTTAGTGATATTGTTGGTTCCCATTAATTTCTTGCATGTATTCCAAAAGATTTATGGGTTATTCTTATTTGTTTGATGTATAATGAATATATTTTTATTGAGACTATCATGTTAGTTGTTCCAACACTCCTTGTATTTAATTATGAATTGCCTGCTTGTTTGTACAATTTCCGGCAGAGTCTCTGATTTTCATAAGGTCCTTGATATACTTAGCAATCCAAGGGAGTGATTTTTTTTCTGACTGTTCTAGCTGGGAAGTATTTGCCCAAGATAGTCACAAAGGTTTGATTGAAGAAATCTAAGATAAGGTGTACGGGATAAATACATTTCAGTATTTCCCAAATAATTGATACCAAGTCTAGTAAGACCATGTCTAGGGGAAGAATAATCTAATTTCTGGATAATAAGGTTTTAGTTATAGTTTTGAAATTAGCAAAATCCAGTCAAAAGTATGTTCAGTGTAGGTGTTTGTGTCTGTTTTGGTAGGGCAGTTGATTAGCTGTGCATAGTCTAATGACAGGATGTTATAGTAAATGAGATAGTTGGTGTGAGTGGACCAGAATCCATTAAAATCACAGAGTGGAATAGGTTTATTGGTACATTTATTTTGAAAATAGTATACAATGATAAATAAAATTGCAGTTTATGAATTAGGATGTAGATATAGATAACCAATCATGGATGTTTAGGTTTGCAGGTGTGTTTAATACTTTCAGTGATTCTGCACCTGAATTTGTGGTGTGCAGTGCAATATATATATATATATATATATATATATATATATATATAGATCCCCTTTAGACGCTCAGCATCTCAAAAGTTCGAACTTCAAATGACCAAGACCAAAAGACTGAAGTTTTGAAACTTCAAACTTTTTGAATAGAGATCATTGTACAGAGGGGAATGGCATATTTACCGCTTTCCTCACTGTAGTGCGATCTCAGAGTTAGTATATTTATTTAACAGGGAACGTGGGGGGTGTAGGGGGGCTTGCCCCAATAAAAACATTTTAAAACATTTTTATTTCGTTTTCGAAGTTTGAAAACTTTGATGTTCTGGTTTTGGACATTTGAAGTTTGAAGTTTTGAAACTTTGAGCTTTAGAAGTAGATCCATAAATATATACATGCATATATGTGTGTGTGTGTATGTGTGTGTGTGTGTGTGTGTGTGTGTGTGTGTGTGTGTGTGTGTGTGTGTGTGTGTGTGTGTATAGATATGTATGTTATGTATGTTTATAGGTAGTTGTAATATAATTTTTAACCATGATTAGAACACCTCTCGCTCTTTTAGTAATGTGGTGATGTCTAAAAATCTGATAGGCATATTTAGGTCTGTATCAAAGATATCAAGCTTTAGCCAGGTTTCAGTGATAGCTAATGGATCATGGTTAAGTATGTAGTCAGGTTTGTAGGTGTGCAGTTTTACTGCATACACCTCTGAAGTTCATATACATTACTTTTAGTCCTTTTCTGTATTACAGTGTGGCTGTAAGTGATTCTTTTGGAGTTGTAATATTTGGTTTAAGGTAAGGTCCAGGGTTTAAGTCAATGTAACCTGCACAAACTAATGAAAGTAGTGCAGGGATGTATAATTTTTGTGGTTTACAGTGTGGGTAGTATGATCCTGTAATGTAATGGGATAGTTATTGTTTATTCTATAAGGTAATGGGATATCATTATGGAACTCATTAACAAAGAAATTGTCTACCTTACAATCTCTCACCTCCAACAAACTTGAGTTAGTAAAGGCAAGATTCTGCCTGCTTGACATAGTAAACATCTTTGAAGAAGTCAGTAAGGCATTGGATGAGAGCAAACTGGTGCATACAATGTACCTTGGCTTGGCCAAGGCTTTTGATCACATTCCACAGTAGGCTATTAGACTAATCAATCTAAATGTAAATCCTTATGTGGCCAGCTGGGTTTGTATCAAATCTGTATTGGAAGTACACTCTCCTCTAAAGATTTTTACAAGTGGGGTCCCCCAGGGCTCAGTACTGTACCCACTCTCATTGGATATTTACTTCTTTGATGTCAAAACTAATGTCAGTTGTCTTTGGCTGACCAGGTTTGTATGTACTTGCAAGCTTGGAGCTATCATTAACTTTCCAGAGGACTCCTACATCCTACAAGAGGCACTAACACATACAAATAAATGATACCAGGACTATGACCTAAAGTTATATGCTCAAAAGGGTAGTAACATTTCCTTTGGAAAACATCGGTTCTCATTATAAAACACCCCCTTAAATACAGAAATAGTTATAAGGGACCTTTTTGTAGAGAAGAGCTCTCCTTCAACCATCATATATCTACCTGTGACAATGTGAGATATTGGCAGCTATGCACGAGACATAGGGCAATGGATGTATAACATATGCCAGTATAGGTAGCTGGAATCTTATAAAGAATTATATGTCATTTGAATGTCAAAATGATTTGTGCAGATGCTTGTGTTGAAAAATGTATTTGTACATCTGCTTGTGCTAAACATGTACCAACAGTGGGTCCTCACTGTATTGTAACTGTTTAAATGTATATGTTTTAACAGAGGATACTGGAAGAGAAGAGGTTAATTTCAGTCCAGCTAACTTTGAAAAATAGTAAGAAATTAAATTACTTAATTTAAGTCATAAGGATTGTATCTTATAGTTCTGACTGCAGCCAGCGGCAAAATGTCTGTGACAGAGAATGTTTATTAGCTCCTGTAGGAAGAGTGGAAGTGTTTATTGTTTTAGAACTTCCAAGTGCTATAACAGATCTTAGAAAACCTTTATCTTTGTGTATGGTAACACATATGTGTGAGATTCTGTTTCAGTTTCCAGTAGTGGAAGTAGCATGGGAGCCAGAAGTCAGATAACATGATGCTTATGTTAATAGAACTATAACTGAAGGAACCATCCCATCTATCTGGAAAATTTCACATATTATTCCCCTACATAAAGGTGGTAACTCCAATGAGTTATCAGACTACAGACCCATAGCTATACTATCAGCCTGGCAAAAATTATGGAAAAATGTGTACATAAACAACTGCTAAATTACCTTACCCAAAACAACCTATTAGCTAACTGTCAACATGGTTTTAGGCCATTTCACAGCACCACCTCTGCCTTCTTATCCTTCACTGATTGCATCATCAAACATCATAATAATAACATTCTTTCCTCAGCCCTGTTTATTGATCTCTCTAAAGCCTTCAATATGGTAGCTACTCATAAACATACTTAAAACCCTCTCACTAGACTCACTGGCCATACAATGGTTCCAATCCTACTTAAACAATAACTAAAAAGATAATCCGCTTAGGCAAACGCTTTTCCACTCGCTTTATTAAAATAAAAGTAAAACGTTAACAAATTTAAATAACGCTTTTCGTCCAAATCAATGATCGGACTTCTTCAGACAAACTAACAAACATCTGAATAGTAGTAGAAACGTATTTAAATAGCTCATTTTCACGCCATGATTTCAAATCATGATGTAATTTCTTAAAGTGAAACTGCTGCTATTGCTACTACAATTTAAGGTATGATGATAGTGTTATAGATGTTCATTAAAATTCTATTACTGCGATTTGTTGTCGCTATTAAACAAATCCATTTATTTATTAAAAATAAAAAATTACTTGTATTATAATTTAGTATGATGAAAATGATGTTAAAAAATAATAAATAAAACATTAATGGTCTTAAAAAATCTCATCAAATTGATTTTAATACATTATTTATGCATAGAGAGCGTTAATATAAATAAGTAAATAAATAAATAGTGGTGTGCAGAAATTTAAAATAAAAAACTATTATAATAAAATGTTAAAAATTGAAGCTTGAAAATGATTCTTCTGATAGACTTTTATTTGATTTTCTTTTATTACTAACATATTTGTTATAGAGGTAGTGGTAAGAATTAATAAACTAATAGTTGTAAGATGAATATGGTACTAGTTAGTTATTCTATGCTCTATATATATCATTTATTATTATGTTTGTTTTCATTTCTATTTTTATTTTATTTTAATATGAATTATCTCTCTAAACTTCGTAATTTTAAGAGACACATTGATGAACATTTCTCATTTAAACCAGGGTATATAAAGGCATTGAGCCGAATCTGCCATAATAATTTGCTTTTTTTCAGCAGGAGGTTAAAATGTCCCCCTCGAATGTCTTGCTTTACTTGATGGATTACTTTGAAAGAAAAGTTATGTTCAGGAAAATCCATAATGTGTCTTGCTAAATAAATAAAAGTCTATCGGAAGAATAATTTTCAAGCTTCAATTTTTAACATTTTATTATAATAGTTTTTTATTTTAAATTTCTGCACACCACTATTTATTTATTTACTTATTTATATTAATGCTCTCTAGGCATAAATAATGTATTAAAATCAATTTGATGAGATTTTTTAAGACCATTAATGTTTTATTTATTATTTTTTAACATCATTTTCATCATACTAAATTATAATACAAGTAATTTTTTATTTTTAATAAATAAATGGATTTGTTTAATAGCGACAACAAATCACAGTAATATAATTTTAATGAACATCTATAACACTATCATCATACCTTAAATTGTAGTAGCATAAGCAGCAGTTTCACTTTAAGAAATTACATCATGATTTATAATCATGGCGCGAAAATGAGCTATTTAAATAAGTTTCTACTACTATTCAGATGTTTGTTAGTTTGTCTGAAGAAGTCCGATCATTGATTTGGACGCAGCGCTATTTAAATTTGTTAACGTTTTACTTTTATTTTAATAAAGCGAGTGGAAAAGCGTTTGCCTAAGTGGATTATCTTTTTAGTTAAAGTTTGTGGTTTCCTACTTAAACAATAGACAACAGGCTGTACTATGGGATAATAACTTATCCACCCACCATCCCATTGCCTTTGGTGTCTCTCAAGGCTCTATATTAGGTCCTCTCCTATTTTCTATTTTTATTAATGACCTACATCCAGTAATTCCACAAGCTACCTGTATCCAATATGCAGACAATTCCACGTTAGTCTGTTCAGCCACTTCTCCATCTGATCTACAGACTCTAACCCAAAAGGTGTTCAATACAGTCGAAAAATGGCTTCTACACCATTGCCTCCTCTTGAACCCCCAAAAAAACAAAACCCTTACTATTCACTCCAACTCATAGGGCCTCCCCACTTAACTTTACTGTTATATCAAATAATGGTACTATCATATCTCCTGATCCCACTACCAAACTACTAGGGGTATTAATTGATAACAACCTTAACTTCAACGCTCATATTAGCAGTACAATAAAACAGTCAACAAAAACTTGGCTCCTTTTATAGGACCAGACCCTTCCTCACCCCATTAACTAGGACTACTATCGCCCGCACCCATTTAATCTCTACTCTCCTCTATGCCTCCCCTATATTTACTAACATGTGTAAAAATAACCTTAACAAGCTAGCAATCTCTTATAACAATACTGCCAGATTTGCCTTTGGCTCTGCTTTCAGAACCCATCACTGTCATAATCTAGAACAACTAGGATGGCTAGAGTTACCAAACCAACTACTATATAACCAAATAACTGTTGCACACAAGATTCTATATCAATCTACTAATACCCCAATACTTACTAACCTTATCACCCCCTACAATAATCTTAAGACCCTACACTCTTCAAACAAACTACTTGTACAACTAAGCAAAACCAACAATATAGCTGGTGACTCCTTGTTCTCTAACACTGTTGGCAAAACCTGGAACTCACTCCCTAGTGACCTGACCTTGCTTTCCTCAATAACACTTTTTAAAAACAAACTGAAACTATACTTCAAAACACATTGGTTATTCCCTTGTGCTAACCCTGACTAACTTCCTCACTTATCACTGGGTGCATAGTACTCTTTCTGTACCAAGTAGGTGCTCCTCTGTAAACCTTTAAAGAGAGTGTATTTTCATATATTAACCTCATGTCATTCCTAACATCTTCCTGTATTATTCCCTAAATCATTTCATGTATAAAGAATCTTAAACCAGCAATGCAAACAAATGTAAAGAAATGTAAAGAATGGTTAAAAGATGTACCTGTTTTTAGAATCAGTCATGTAAAATAACTATTATTTGTGTTCGTTGGAGCTTTTCTCCCCAGGCCTCTGCTGAAAATGGACATATATCCAGTTGGACCAGCCCGGTCAACAAATGTAAAATAAAATAAATAAATAAAATAAATAAATATGATGTCATTCTGTAAGCCAGCTCTGTAATGATTTTTTGTATGAGATGAGACTGAAGTCTCATGGCAGTCTTTTTGGAACCTGACCGAGAAGGAAGACCGTACTTCATCTTGCCTTGCTTTAGTAAGTGAACCAGAGAATAGCAATTCTTGAGATCAATCAGGAAAATATAGTGAGATTAGTTCAGTACTGTTTTATGTATCTGTGTGAATCTATTCATCTGTGTTATTTTAATATTTCCTGTGACTGAAACTCTGATATTTATACTCAAGCTAGTTTCTCAAGTGACCTGGAGATATGTGGCTTGAGAGGAATGATCCTGTCTGGGAACACATTAACCCATACCCTGTAATGAGACCCCATCTGCATTGGCATTACTAACCCCACTATGAGCTGCACTGTCATATCATATGCCTGCAACCCTAGGCTATACCTTAGTAACTTGGCATTTTCTGGCTGGCTCAATGCAGCCATGTTAATGGATAACCACAGTGAATTTCCTTCCATACAGATAGGGTTGAAGTCTCTGCAGTGCCCTTAGTATGGCTAAACATTCTTTTTGTACAGCTGCATAGCATTCCTTTCTGGGTTGGAGTCACGGCTAAGATGTACAACTGGGTGCTCTTCTCCCTCTGAGGAAACCTGGTTGAATGCAGCACCCACCCCATAGTTTAAAGCCTCCACCTGCACAATAAATGATTTGTTGTAATCTGGACTGGATAACACAGAGGGTCCTCCCAAAGCCCTTTTAAGCTTTTGGAATGCCTGCTTACAGGCTGGTGTCCACAGTATCTTGTCTGGCCTGTTTTTCCTTGTCAGGTCTGTGAGGGTTGCAGCTATTGTACTATAATTGGGAACAAACTTTCTACAGTACCCTGCTGTCCCCAAGAATGATCTCACCTGCTTTTTGGTAACAGGGGCATACCACACCTGAATAACTTCCACTTTGGCAGGTTCTGGCCTGATCTTACCAGTCCTCACTTTCTGTCCCATATAGGAGACCTCTGCCATACTCACTTGATACTTATTTGGGTAAATGATCAACCCTACCATTTGCAGTTTTCCCAGGACCTCTCTGACATGCTGAAGGTGCTCATGCCAGGAATGCCTGTAGATGGTAATATCATCCAGGTAAGCAAGGCCATAATCTCCTGATCCTGCTAGTATATGTTCTACCAGCCTCTGGAAGGTTGCTGGGGCATTTTTCATCCCAAAGGGCATTTTTGTGAAGTCATATAATCCAAAAGGAGTCACAAAGGCTGACCGATCTCAAGCGGTGGGAGTCAAGGGCACCTGCCACTAGCCCTTCGTCAAATCAATAGTGGTCAGATATGTAGCCAGACCCAGCTGCTCTAAGGCTTCATCTGTCCTAGGCATGGAGTAAACATCTGACTCTGTGTGACTATTTAGTTTTCTACAGTCCACACAAAACATGGTGCTGCAGTCTTTCTTTGGTACCAACACCACTGGGGAGGCCCAGGGACTACTGTACTCCTGGAGTACCCCAGTTATAAAATTTCCTGTATCTCCTCCCTCAGAGTCTGTCTGACGCACTCAAGCACCCTGTAAGGGGTCTGCTTGATAGGCCTTTGGGGTCCTATATCCACATGGTACTGCAGCAGGTGCATACACTCAGGTTTCCCAGAGAACATGCCCCCAAACACCTGTAACACTGCTGTAACACTGCTCTGATTTCTCAAACCTGGGTAAGGGATAGCCACTGGGACATTGCTACCACTTCAACTGAGATGTGAATCTGAGCATCACCGAGGAGACCAATCAACAGATCTCTCTCAGACTCCTCTTGCAATCCACTGCAAATACTCAGTACCAGGGCCTCCCTATCATGGTAAGGTTTCATCATGTTAACATGGTACAATTTGCAGTTCTACCATATGGTTAACATCACTGACCGCCTTTTACCACTTTGAAAGGTCCCTCCCAAGCTGCCTGCAGCTTATTTTGCCTGACAGGAATGAGAACCATCACCTGCTGCCCCACAGCATATGCTCAGGCTCAAGCATTTCTGCCATACAAGACTTTTTCTGCTGTTGGGCTACTGCCAGGTTCTTCTGTGCCAAGATCATGAACAGCATAAGCCTTGTCCTGAGGTTAAGGACATATGCCACAACAGACCTTGTGAGATTCACACACACTCTCCCACTCATCACAAATCAAATCTAAAGGTCCTCTCACCCTATGCCCATAGGGTCTATATTAAATAAGTTTAACACTTATTCATCAACCCTAGTTCAGCAAACACTGAAAATGCCGAACACTCAGAACAATAATTTTTTTCCTAGGGAAACAAAACACTGTTCCACAAAAAAGAAAAAAAAAACTTAAACAGTATTTATTGTGGGGGGCTTTGCCCCCCAGACCTCCTCTACTTAAATATACGAACTCCAAGATCGCACCACAGTGGAGGAAATGGCAAAATCCCAAAACTGGTCCAGCGATTTTTTTCCCTGAGAAAAAATTTGCTGTTCCAGGTGTTCGGGATTTTCAGCGTTCGCTAAAATAGGGTCGATGAATCAGCGTTCACTTTTTTAAGGATTCACTGATTCAATATAGACCCTGCCCATACAGTAACTCAAAGAGTGAAGAACTTGTGGATTCCTGAGGTTCCTCTCTGTATGCAAACAGCAGATGGGGTGAATATTTGTCCTAATCTCTCTTAAACTGGTCTGCAGATGCCCATAGCATGGTCTTTAATGTAGAGATTAACCTATCCACAAGACCATTAGTCTGGGGATGGTAGAGGGTGATCTTTAGGTGCTTCACCTCAAAGCACTTTCACAGACAAGCAGCATGTCTGACATGAAATTGGCATCTCTGTCAGTCAGTATTTCTCTTGGGAAACACAAATGAGCCAGAAAGAAACAAAAGCTCAAATTAATATGGTTTAGCTTTTCGTAAGGTTTATTGCCAAACTTCTTCAAAACAATTTAATACCAATGTTCAGTCATTTTTTAAAAAAACCATTACACCAATCACGTTTAAGCACGTCAGAAAACTCATAAATATTCATAACCCAAGATGTCACACTGTTTAAAAATGTCACACACATAAAATCAACAACATTTACCATAAGTCAAATTATATTTTGTTGTTAAAACATTCATAATTTAGCAGATCTCATTTTACTAGAAATACTAATATTATCATTTAAACCTGGGGCTCTGCTTGCATCCAGTTTCAGTTGCCAAAACAACTCACGGTTCTCTAGCAGAGCCTCCCAGTGGCCACCCCTAGGGTTTGGTTCTATTTACAATGATAAAAAAGTAAAATTCACTGTTTGAACAAAGAATGGAATGCCTGTACAAGGCATTTGTTTCCTTTTTGTGCATCACATCATTCACATGTTCATACACTCTCTTTCTGAAAACCCTCTCAATCTTACATTTATTACACACTTCTTCCCCTATTTTTTCCACCAATTCAAGTGGATAACCTCTTTCTAGAAAAAGTCTCTTAATGTAATTCAACTCTTGTTCAAAATTTTTATCATCCATAGTCATCCTTGAGGCCCTTATCATCTGGCCTTTCAGGATACCCTTTTTTCTGGTATAAAGTATGCTCACTGGTAAAATATAAGTAGGAATTTGAGAATGTGTCTTTATGAAAAATTCTAGATTCAAAACTCCTTGTCTCAATATTTTTGTAAATATTTACATCCAAATAATCTGTATGATCACAAGCAAAGTTACTAGTAAAGTTTAAAAAAGTTGTAGTTGTATCCAAAAATTACAAAAAATTATGCAACTCATCCTCTTGACCCTTCCACAATAAACAAATGTCATCTAGGAAACGGGTATATAAAACAACTTTAGAAAAATATTCTGAGGGAAATACAAAATTAGCTTCCCAATAATACAACACCAAGTTGGAAAAAAAGTGGGGCGCAACAAGCACCCATGGGCACTCCTCTTGTTTGTCTAAAATATTCTCTCTTAAAGTAAATAAAGTTTTAAGATTGTTTCCATGAATTACATAATCAAATTTATCTCAGTACTAGACATATCTTTACAATTAACCAAGACTTCATGAAACCAGTCTAGGCCTTCCTGATGGGGTATACTGGTAAACAAATCAATAATGTCTATAGTAACAAATATTAAATCATCATCATAAAAATCCTTAGTAATACTATGCAAAAAAATCCCAAGAATCCTTAGTAATGTGCTTAATAGATGCCACAAACATTTTTAACTTTTGATCAATATAAATAGCCAGGGGTCCCATTTTTGAACCTGCTCCTGCTACTATTGGTCTTAAGAGTGGCTCAATAATGTGTTTGTGCACTTTTGAATTCCAAAGATACATGGAATTCTAGGATTAAGCACAGTCAAAATTTTAAAATTTTTTTTCAAAAACTAAATTGGTAGAAATGGTCCCTAATATAATAATCAATCTTAGAATAAGCAATGTTTATCCTGTTTTTGAGACTAATTCATACTTTGTATCATCACAAAGTCTATTGTGTATCAATGAGTCATATATAATAGTTTCCGTCAGTACAACCCCTCCCCCTTTATTTGGCTTCATCACTCTAATTCCTTAATTAATCAACTTATTTATCAGTTGTTTCTCACTATCTGAAATATTAGCATTAACAACATATTTGTGTCTAAATTTCCTTAATTCAGTTTCAACCACTTCCTCAAAGATTTTAAGAGGGGGCTGTAGAGGTGCAATTGCAATTTTTAGTTTCTGAACAGTCCACCCATGATGTGAACACTGTAAATGCTGTTACAGACACTACGTCGCAGAGACAAAGAACTCCAGATGGAAACTCTTCAGTGCCTAATAATACATTACTTTGTCCAAGTCGGGACACGGACCTAGAAGATATTTCAGACAATTTTGACTTTGAGGGATGGATAAGAAAAGCATTCCTTCACGGAGCTAAAAGACTCACTAAACGGTACATACAGAGATGTACATTCATTTAAGGACAAATTAACCCAGGTGCATACTATACAAGTTGAAATAAACTATTTAACTGAATGTATTAAAGTTGGAAGGGTACTGAAGGGGCTGTGTTGCAGCTTGTTAAGTACCTGAACAATATTGAAAATGTATTTAACAATTTTTGGGACTGGAGTTGATGTGGAAACTAATGGTCTGAAATTACCAGGAGACAGTTGGTTAAAATCTTGATGATGGACCGTCAGCTGCAGGCTCTATGAATGAGCATATTACAGTGGATTTGTTGCATAGTGTGTGGATAAAACAAATGTATTTTAAAGCTGTTAAAGATGTTAATATAATGTGCTGAGAATCTTATTAAGAAGAGGGATTGAATAAAAATGAAACATGATTTAGATGAATACGCTAAATGGAAGGCCTATCCTTTACCCTTTGTTAGATTAACATAATGATGAGTAATTCTAATATATAGTGAACAGCATTATAAGGATACAACTATGAAAACCCAAGAGGCTCCCCTTTTAGGCAATCAGCCTGTGTGCGGTGAGAGGAGTACATTGGTAAAAGCCAGGAATCTTGCAGTTCAAAATGCACCCTACAAGGGGATGAACATTTCCAGGGGAAGGGGTCATTGGATGAGAGGAAGGGGCAAGAGGGAGGTGCAATTATCACCACAATTAAGACACAGAATAGAGATGTTTTTTTTTTAAGACAGTGAAACCAAATGTGTCCCTTTTGCATGTATTACACACTTTACCTTGACTTTAATGTGTTTAATTTATTTAGGATATAAATCATCGGGAAACCTTTTTGAATTTGTTTGAGTTGTTTTCATTTTGAAACCTACTAAGCTCCACTGAGACTAGGTGAAACTTTGGTTGGATTCGGAAGTATGTTTCTAAGAAAACTGAACTTTAGTTTTTTGGTTAAAAGATTCCAATACAGTAAAGGGTACTGGTGCAACATGTTTGACAAGGAAAAGGATGCTGACACACCTCTACACCCCCTCTCTTAAAAATCTTTTTGAGGGAACTGGCTGAAACTGACACTAAGGAAAATTGTTCAAAGATGTTGTTAAAGCTATATTTCAGATAGTGAGAAACAACTGGTTAATAAGTTGATTTTGATTCAGGAATTAGAGTGATAAAGCCAGATAAAGTTAAGGAGGGGGTACATATGACTCATTGATACACAATATACCTTCTAGAAGGATGATACAAAGTATATGAATTGGTCTCAAAAAACAAGATAAACATTGTTTATTCTAAAAGATCGATATATATTAGGGACCATTTCAACCAAGGTAGTTTTGATAAAAACTTTTACCCAGAATTTTCTTGGAGTGCTAATCACTAGAATTCCATGTATCTTCGGAATTCCAAAGGTGCACGAAAACACATTAGGGGGAGCCACCCTTAAGACCAATAGTAGTAGGAGCAGCAAATGGAACCCTTGGCTATTTATATATTGATCAAAAGTTTAAAACATTTATTGGCATCTATCACAAACTTACATTACTAAGGATTCTTGTGATTTGCATAGTAACCGCAAGGATGTTTATGATGATGATTTATATTGTTACTACTCAAGCGTTAGCATGGATTTGTTTACCAGCTTATACCCCATCCAGAAAGGCTTTAGAACTGGTTTCACAAAGTCTTAATTGATTGTAAAGATATTTCTAGTACCTTCGAGGATAAGATTTGATATATGGTTGTGGAAACCATCTGCTAAAAACAACTTTATTTACTTTAGGGGAAGAATATATTTTAGACAAACAAGAGGAAGCGCCCATGAGGCAACATTGTCTTTCCTTTTCCAGCACTGGTGGTGTGCCAGCTCGAGGAAGGCAATTTGTATTTCCCCTCGAAACTCCACTACAAAAGCCGACTTTACCCATTTCAGATGACATTTGTGACGGCCAATGAAGAGTCAGAATGAGATTTACGCATAATTTGTCGACTGAATAGAACACGGCTTTTAAACACTGGTAACTTTTGCTTCAACTCGATCGCTATGGAGATGGGCAGATGTGGCTATTTTGCAAAATGTTGTTCAGGAAGTTTTTGAATCACAAATTTTCATGAAAACACTATAACACATTTTACCGGTGAGGCATCGCCCTTTCCGAAGAAGAGGCGTCACCGAAGACGCCGGGCATGATGGGGAGCATAAAAATTTATTTTATGGTGATAAAAATTTTGAATAGAGACGAATTACGATAAGCCTGTTTTCTGGAAGAGGTTTATCCCACTGAGTGGTGGAAGCAAGGGAAGGAAGATATTGTAATAAATAGCAAGACACTACTGACCCATTTTGGGGGTAAAGGGAGAGAATAGTGGCTGAATGGCGTAAAAGATCCAGAGGAAATGCATGGTACAGTATTTGTATATGAACATAAGTAGTGGTTCTAAAATTTATAGTATTATTAAAAAATGCGGGGAGTGTACTGAAGTTAAATCCTGAATTACATAAAAGTTTTTAAGGATACCCCACTTTTTGTGAGGAAAAAAGGGGGTACAATTTGAAAGAAACATTTGGAAAGAAGAGGGAATGGGTGTAAAAACATGAGTAGTAGTGCAGGGATGTATAATTTTGTGGTTTACAGTGTGGGTAGTATGATCCTGTAATGTAATGGGATAGTTATTGTTTATTCTATAAGGTAATGGATATCATTATGGAACTCATTAACAAAGAAATTGTCTACCTTACAATCTCTCACCTCCAACAAACTTGAGTTAGTAAAGGCAAGATTCTGCCTGCTTGACATAGTAAACATCTTTGAAGAAGTCAGTAAGGCATTGGATGAGAGCAAACTGGTGCATACAATGTACCTTGGCTTGGCCAAGGCTTTTGATCACATTCCACAGTAGGCTATTAGACTAATCAATCTAAATGTAAATCCTTATGTGGCCAGCTGGGTTTGTATCAAATCTGTATTGGAAGTACACTCTCCTCTAAAGATTTTACAAGTGGGTCCCCAGGGCTCAGTACTGTACCCACTCTCATTGGATATTTACTTTGATGTCAAAACTAATGTCAGTTGTCTTTGGCTGACCAGGTTTGTATGTACTTGCAAGCTTGAGCTATCATTAACTTTCCAGAGGACTCCTACATCCTACAAGAGGCACTAACACATACAAATAAATGATACCAGGACTATGACCAAAGTTATATGCTCAAAAGGGTAGTAACATTTCCTTTGGAAAACATCGGTTCTCATTATAAAACACCCCTTAAATACAGAAATAGTTATAAGGGACCTTTGTAGAGAAGAGCTCTCCTTCAACCATCATATATCTACCTGTGACAATGTGAGATATTGGCAGCTATGCACGAGACATAGGGCAATGGATGTATAACATATGCCAGTATAGGTAGCTGGAATCTTATAAAGAATTATATGTCATTTGAATGTCAAAATGATTTGTGCAGATGCTTGTGTTGAAAAATGTATTTGTACATCTGCTTGTGCTAAACATGTACCAACAGTGGGTCCTCACTGTATTGTAACTGTTTAAATGTATATGTTTTAACAGAGGATACTGGAAGAGAAGAGGTTAATTTCAGTCCAGCTAACTTTGAAAAATAGTAAGAAATTAAATTACTTAATTTAAGTCATAAGGATTGTATCTTATAGTTCTGACTGCAGCCAGCGCAAAATGTCTGTGACAGAGAATGTTTATTAGCTCCTGTAGGAAGAGTGGAAGTGTTTATTGTTTTAGAACTCAAGTGCTATAACAGATCTTAGAAAACCTTTATCTTTGTGTATGGTAACACATATGTGTGAGATTCTGTTTCAGTTTCCAGTAGTGGAAGTAGCATGGGAGCCAGAAGTCAGATAACATGATGCTTATGTTAATAGAACTATAACTGAAGGAACCATCCCATCTATCTGAAAATTTCACATATTATTCCCCTACATAAAGGTGGTAACTCCAATGAGTTATCAGACTACAGACCCATAGCTATACTATCAGCCTGGCAAAAATTATGGAAAAATGTGTACATAAACAACTGCTAAATTACCTTACCCAAAACAACCTATTAGCTAACTGTCAACATGGTTTTAGGCCATTTCACAGCACCACCTCTGCCTTCTTATCCTTCACTGATTGCATCATCAAACATCATAATAATAACATTCTTTCCTCAGCCCTGTTTATTGATCTCTCTAAAGCCTTCAATATGGTAGCTACTCATAAACATACTTAAAACCCTCTCACTAGACTCACTGGCCATACAATGGTTCCAATCCTACTTAAACAATAACTAAAAAGATAATCCGCTTAGGCAAACGCTTCCACCGCTTTATTAAAATAAAAGTAAAACGTTAACAAATTTAAATAACGCTTTTCGTCCAAATCAATGATCGGACTTCTTCAGACAAACTAACAAACATCTGAATAGTAGTAGAAACGTATTTAAATAGCTCATTTTCACGCCATGATTTCAAATCATGATGTAATTTCTTAAAGTGAAACTGCTGCTATTGCTACTACAATTTAAGGTATGATGATAGTGTTATAGATGTTCATTAAAATTCTATTACTGCGATTTGTTGTCGCTATTAAACAAATCCATTTATTTATTAAAAATAAAAAATTACTTGTATTATAATTTAGTATGATGAAAATGATGTTAAAAAATAATAAATAAAACATTAATGGTCTTAAAAAATCTCATCAAATTGATTTTAATACATTATTTATGCATAGAGAGCGTTAATATAAATAAGTAAATAAATAAATAGTGGTGTGCAGAAATTTAAAATAAAAAACTATTATAATAAAATGTTAAAAATTGAAGCTTGAAAATGATTCTTCTGATAGACTTTTATTTGATTTTCTTTTATTACTAACATATTTGTTATAGAGGTAGTGGTAAGAATTAATAAACTAATAGTTGTAAGATGAATATGGTACTAGTTAGTTATTCTATGCTCTATATATATCATTTATTATTATGTTTGTTTTCATTTCTATTTTTATTTTATTTTAATATGAATTATCTCTCTAAACTTCGTAATTTTAAGAGACACATTGATGAACATTTCTCATTTAAACCAGGGTATATAAAGGCATTGAGCCGAATCTGCCATAATAATTTGCTTTTTTTCAGCAGGAGGTTAAAATGTCCCCTCGAATGTCTTGCTTTACTTGATGGATTACTTTGAAAGAAAAGTTATGTTCAGGAAAATCCATAATGTGTCTTGCTAAATAAATAAAAGTCTATCGGAAGAATAATTTTCAAGCTTCAATTTTTAACATTTTATTATAATAGTTTTTATTTTAAATTTCTGCACACCACTATTTATTTATTTACTTATTTATATTAATGCTCTCTAGGCATAAATAATGTATTAAAATCAATTTGATGAGATTTTTTAAGACCATTAATGTTTTATTTATTATTTTTTAACATCATTTTGATCATACTAAATTATAATACAAGTAATTTTTTATTTTTAATAAATAAATGGATTTGTTTAATAGCGACAACAAATCACAGTAATATAATTTTAATGAACATCTATAACACTATCATCATACCTTAAATTGTAGTAGCATAAGCAGCAGTTTCACTTTAAGAAATTACATCATGATTTATAATCATGGCGCGAAAATGAGCTATTTAAATAAGTTTCTACTACTATTCAGATGTTTGTTAGTTTGTCTGAAGAAGTCCGATCATTGATTTGGACGAAAAGCGTTATTTAAATTTGTTAACGTTTTACTTTTATTTTAATAAAGCGAGTGGAAAAGCGTTTGCCTAAGTGGATTATCTTTTTAGTTAAAGTTTGTGGTTTCCTACTTAAACAATAGACAACAGGCTGTACTATGGGATAATAACTTATCCACCCACCATCCCATTGCCTTTGGTGTCTCTCAAGGCTCTATATTAGGTCCTCTCCTATTTTCTATTTTTATTAATGACCTACATCCAGTAATTCCACAAGCTACCTGTATCCAATATGCAGACAATTCCACGTTAGTCTGTTCAGCCACTTCTCCATCTGATCTACAGACTCTAACCCAAAAGGTGTTCAATACAGTCGAAAAATGGCTTCTACACCATTGCCTCCTCTTGAACCCCCAAAAAAACAAAACCCTTACTATTCACTCCAACTCATAGGGCCTCCCCACTTAACTTTACTGTTATATCAAATAATGGTACTATCATATCTCCTGATCCCACTACCAAACTACTAGGGGTATTAATTGATAACAACCTTAACTTCAACGCTCATATTAGCAGTACAATAAAAACAGTCAACAAAAAACTTGGCTCCTTTTATAGGACCAGACCCTTCCTCACCCCATTAACTAGGACTACTATCGCCCGCACCCATTTAATCTCTACTCTCCTCTATGCCTCCCCTATATTTACTAACATGTGTAAAAATAACCTTAACAAGCTAGCAATCTCTTATAACAATACTGCCAGATTTGCCTTTGGCTCTGCTTTCAGAACCCATCACTGTCATAATCTAGAACAACTAGGATGGCTAGAGTTACCAAACCAACTACTATATAACCAAATAACTGTTGCACACAAGATTCTATATCAATCTACTAATACCCCAATACTTACTAACCTTATCACCCCCTACAATAATCTTAAGACCCTACACTCTTCAAACAAACTACTTGTACAACTAAGCAAAACCAACAATATAGCTGGTGACTCCTTGTTCTCTAACACTGTTGGCAAAACCTGGAACTCACTCCCTAGTGACCTGACCTTGCTTTCCTCAATAACACTTTTTAAAAACAAACTGAAACTATACTTCAAAACACATTGGTTATTCCCTTGTGCTAACCCTGACTAACTTCCTCACTTATCACTGGGTGCATAGTACTCTTTCTGTACCAAGTAGGTGCTCCTCTGTAAACCTTTAAAGAGAGTGTATTTTCATATATTAACCTCATGTCATTCCTAACATCTTCCTGTATTATTCCCTAAATCATTTCATGTATAAAGAATCTTAAACCAGCAATGCAAACAAATGTAAAGAAATGTAAAGAATTGTTAAAAGATGTACCTGTTTTTTTAGAATCAGTCATGTAAAATAACTATTATTTGTGTTCGTTGGAGCTTTTCTCCCCAGGCCTCTGCTGAAAATGGACATATATCCAGTTGGACCAGCCCGGTCAACAAATGTAAAATAAAATAAATAAATAAAATAAATAAATATGATGTCATTCTGTAAGCCAGCTCTGTAATGATTTTTTGTATGAGATGAGACTGAAGTCTCATGGCAGTCTTTTTTTTGGAACCTGACCGAGAAGGAAGACCGTACTTCATCTTGCCTTGCTTTAGTAAGTGAACCAGAGAATAGCAATTCTTGAGATCAATCAGGAAAATATAGTGAGATTAGTTCAGTACTGTTTTATGTATCTGTGTGAATCTATTCATCTGTGTTATTTTAATATTTCCTGTGACTGAAACTCTGATATTTATACTCAAGCTAGTTTCTCAAGTGACCTGGAGATATGTGGCTTGAGAGGAATGATCCTGTCTGGGAATACATTAACCCATACCCTGTAATGAGACCCCATCTGCATTGGCATTACTAACCCCACTATGAGCTGCACTGTCATATCATATGCCTGCAACCCTAGGCTATACCTTAGTAACTTGGCATTTTCTGGCTGGCTCAATGCAGCCATGTTAAGGGATAACCACAGTGAATTTCCTTCCATACAGATAGGGTTGAAGTCTCTGCAGTGCCCTTAGTATGGCTAAACATTCTTTTTGTACAGCTGCATAGCATTCCTTTCTGGGTTGGAGTCTACGGCTAAGATGTACAACTGGGTGCTCTTCTCCCTCTGAGGAAACCTGGTTGAATGCAGCACCCACCCCATAGTTTAAAGCCTCCACCTGCACAATAAATGATTTGTTGTAATCTGGACTGGATAACACAGAGGGTCCTCCCAAAGCCCTTTTAAGCTTTTGGAATGCCTGCTTACAGGCTGGTGTCCACAGTATCTTGTCTGGCCTGTTTTTCCTTGTCAGGTCTGTGAGGGTTGCAGCTATTGTACTATAATTGGGAACAAACTTTCTACAGTACCCTGCTGTCCCCAAGAATGATCTCACCTGCTTTTTGGTAACAGGGGCATACCACACCTGAATAACTTCCACTTTGGCAGGTTCTGGCCTGATCTTACCAGTCCTCACTTTCTGTCCCATATAGGAGACCTCTGCCATACTCACTTGATACTTATTTGGGTAAATGATCAACCCTACCATTTGCAGTTTTCCCAGGACCTCTCTGACATGCTGAAGGTGCTCATGCCAGGAATGCCTGTAGATGGTAATATCATCCAGGTAAGCAAGGCCATAATCTCCTGATCCTGCTAGTATATGTTCTACCAGCCTCTGGAAGGTTGCTGGGGCATTTTTCATCCCAAAGGGCATTTTTGTGAAGTCATATAATCCAAAAGGAGTCACAAAGGCTGACCGATCTCAAGCGGTGGGAGTCAAGGGCACCTGCCACTAGCCCTTCACAAATCAATAGTGGTCAGATATGTAGCCAGACCCAGCTGCTCTAAGGCTTCATCTGTCCTAGGCATGGAGTAAACATCTGACTCTGTGTGACTATTTAGTTTTCTACAGTCCACACAAAACATGGTGCTGCAGTCTTTCTTTGGTACCAACACCACTGGGGAGGCCCAGGGACTACTGTACTCCTGGAGTACCCCAGTTATAAAATTTCCTGTATCTCCTCCCTCAGAGTCTGTCTGACGCACTCAAGCACCCTGTAAGGGGTCTGCTTGATAGGCCTTTGGGGTCCTATATCCACATGGTACTGCAGCAGGTGCATACACTCAGGTTTCCCAGAGAACATGCCCCCAAACACCTGTAACACTGCTGTAACACTGCTCTGATTTCTCAAACCTGGGTAAGGGATAGCCACTGGGACATTGCTACCACTTCAACTGAGATGTGAATCTGAGCATCACCGAGGAGACCAATCAACAGATCTCTCTCAGACTCCTCTTGCAATCCACTGCAAATACTCAGTACCAGGGCCTCCCTATCATGGTAAGGTTTCATCATGTTAACATGGTACAATTTGCAGTTCTACCATATGGTTAACATCACTGACCGTCTTTACCACTTTGAAAGGTCCCTCCCAAGCTGCCTGCAGCTTATTTTGCCTGACAGGAATGAGAACCATCACCTGCTGCCCCACAGCATATGCTCAGGCTCAAGCATTTCTGCCATACAAGACTTTTTCTGCTGTTGGGCTACTGCCAGGTTCTTCTGTGCCAAGATCATGAACAGCATAAGCCTTGTCCTGAGGTTAAGGACATATGCCACAACAGACCTTGTGAGATTCACACACACTCTCCCACTCATCACAAATCAAATCTAAAGGTCCTCTCACCCTATGCCCATAGGGTCTATATTAAATAAGCGAACACTTATTCATCAACCCTAGTTCAGCAAACACTGAAAATGCCGAACACTCAGAACAATAATTTTTTTCCTAGGGAAACAAAACACTGTTCCACAAAAAAGAAAAAAAAAACTTAAAACAGTATTTATTGTGGGGGGCTTTGCCCCCCAGACCTCCTCTACTTAAATATACCAACTCCAAGATCGCACCACAGTGGAGGAAACGGCAAAATCCCAAAACTGGTCCAGCGATTTTTTTTCCCTGAGAAAAAAATTGCTGTTCCAGGTGTTCGGGATTTTCAGCGTTCACTAAAATAGGGTCGATGAATCAGCGTTCACTTTTTTAAGGATTCACTGATTCAATATAGACCCTGCCCATACAGTAACTCAAAGAGTGAAGAACTTGTGGATTCCTGAGGTTCCTCTCTGTATGCAAACAGCAGATGGGGTGAATATTTGTCCTAATCTCTCTTAAACTGGTCTGCAGATGCCCATAGCATGGTCTTTAATGTAGAGATTAACCTATCCACAAGACCATTAGTCTGGGGATGGTAGAGGGTGATCTTTAGGTGCTTCACCTCAAAGCACTTTCACAGACAAGCAGCATGTCTGACATGAAATTGGCATCTCTGTCAGTCAGTATTTCTCTTGGGAAACACAAATGAGCCAGAAAGAAACAAAAGCTCAAATTAATATGGTTTAGCGCTTTCGTAAGGTTTATTGCCAAACTTCTTCAAAACAATTTAATACCAATGTTCAGTCATTTTTTAAAAAAACCATTACACCAATCACGTTTAAGCACGTCAGAAAACTCATAAATATTCATAACCCAAGATGTCACACTGTTTAAAAATGTCACACACATAAAATCAACAACATTTACCATAAGTCAAATTATATTTTGTTGTTAAAACATTCATAATTTAGCAGATCTCATTTTACTAGAAATACTAATATTATCATTTAAACCTGGGGCTCTGCTTGCATCCAGTTTCAGTTGCCAAAACAACTCACGGTTCTCTAGCAGAGCCTCCCAGTGGCCACCCCTAGGGTTTGGTTCTATTTGCGCAATGATAAAAAAGTAAAATTCACTGTTTGAACAAAGAATGGAATGCCTGTACAAGGCATTTGTTTCCTTTTTGTGCATCACATCATTCACATGTTCATACACTCTCTTTCTGAAAACCCTCTCAATCTTACATTTATTACACACTTCTTCCCCTATTTTTTCCACCAATTCAAGTGGATAACCTCTTTCTAGAAAAAGTCTCTTAATGTAATTCAACTCTTGTTCAAAATTTTTATCATCCATAGTCATCCTTGAGGCCCTTATCATCTGGCCTTTCAGGATACCCTTTTTTCTGGTATAAAGTATGCTCACTGGTAAAATATAAGTAGGAATTTGAGAATGTGTCTTTATGAAAAATTCTAGATTCAAAACTCCTTGTCTCAATATTTTTGTAAATATTTACATCCAAATAATCTGTATGATCACAAGCAAAGTTACTAGTAAAGTTTAAAAAAGTTGTAGTTGTATCCAAAAATTACAAAAAATTATGCAACTCATCCTCTTGACCCTTCCACAATAAACAAATGTCATCTAGGAAACGGGTATATAAAACAACTTTAGAAAAATATTCTGAGGGAAATACAAAATTAGCTTCCCAATAATACAACACCAAGTTGGAAAAAAAGTGGGGCGCAACAAGCACCCATGGGCACTCCTCTTGTTTGTCTAAAATATTCTCTCTTAAAGTAAATAAAGTTTTTTAAGATTGTTTCCATGAATTACATAATCAAATTTATCTCAGTACTAGACATATCTTTACAATTAACCAAGACTTCATGAAACCAGTCTAGGCCTTCCTGATGGGGTATACTGGTAAACAAATCAATAATGTCTATAGTAACAAATATTAAATCATCATCATAAAAATCCTTAGTAATACTATGCAAAAAAATCCCAAGAATCCTTAGTAATGTGCTTAATAGATGCCACAAACATTTTTAACTTTTGATCAATATAAATAGCCAGGGGTCCCATTTTTGAACCTGCTCCTGCTACTATTGGTCTTAAGGGTGGCTCAATAATGTGTTTGTGCACTTTTGGAATTCCAAAGATACATGGAATTCTAGGATTAAGTACAGTCAAAATTTTAAAAGTTTTTTATCAGAACTACATTGGTAGAAATGGTCCCTAATATAATAATCAATCTTAGAATAAGCAATGTTTATCCTGTTTTTTTGAGACTAATTCATACTTTGTATCATCACAAAGTCTATTGTGTATCAATGAGTCATATATAATAGTTTCCGTCAGTACAACCCCTCCCCCTTTATTTGGCTTCATCACTCTAATTCCTTAATTAATCAACTTATTTATCAGTTGTTTCTCACTATCTGAAATATTAGCATTAACAACATATTTGTGTCTAAATTTCCTTAATTCAGTTTCAACCACTTCCTCAAAGATTTTAAGAGGGGGCTGTAGAGGTGCAATTGCAATTTTTAGTTTCTGAACAGTCCACCCATGATGTGAACACTGTAAATGCTGTTACAGACACTACGTCGCAGAGACAAAGAACTCCAGATGGAAATCCTTCAGTGCCTAATAATACATTACTTTGTCCAAGTCGGGACACGGACCTAGAAGATATTTCAGACAATTTTGACTTTGAGGGATGGATAAAGAAAAAGCATTCCTTCACGGAGCTAAAAGACTCACTAAACGGTACATACAGAGATGTGGTACATTCATTTAAGGACAAATTAACCCAGGTGCGTACTATACAAGTTGAAATAAACTATTTAACTGAATGTATTAAAGTTGGAAGGGTACTGAAGGGGTTGCAGCTTGTTAAGTACCTGAACAATATTGAAAATGTATTTAACAATTTTTGGGACTGAGTTGATGAAACTAATGGTCTGAAATTACCAGAGACAGTTGGTTAAAATCTTGGATGATGTTAAGGCTCTGAATGAGCATATTACGGTGGATTTGTTGCATAGTGTGGATAAAACAATGTATTTTAAAGCTGTTAAAGATGTTAATATAATGTGTGAGAATCTTATTAAGAAGAAATTGAATAAAATGAAACATGATTTAGATGAATACGCTAAATGGAAGGCCTATCCTTTACCCTTTGTTAGACAACATAATGATGGTAATTCTAATATAATGAACAGCATTATAAGGATACAACTGAAAACCCAGAGGCCCCTTTAGGCAATCAGCCTGTGCGGAGGAGTGAGAGAATTGCAGCCAGGCAGAATCTTGCAGTTCAAAATACCTACAGGGATGAACATTTCCAGAGGGGAAGGGGTCATTGGATGAGAGGAAGGGGCAGAGGGAGGTGCAATTATCACCACAATTAAGACAGATAGATGTTTTTTTAGACAGTGAAATAAATGTGTCCTTTGCATGTATTAAGCACACTTACCTTGACTTTAATGTGTTTAATTACACAAATTTAGATATAAATAAAACCTTTTTTGAATTGTTTACAAAAGGTTTTCATTTTGTACCTACTAAGCTCCTGAGACTATTTGAAACTTTGGTTGGTTTGAAAATGTTTCTAAGAAAACTGAACTTTAGTTTTTGGTTAAAAGATTCCAATACAGTAAAGGGTACTGGTGCAACATGTTTGACAAGGAAAAGGATATACAACCCACCTCTACACCCTCTCTTAAAATCTTTGAGGAACTGGCTGAAACTGACCTAAGGAAATTTAGACACAAAGATGTTGTTAAAGCCATATTTCAGATAGTGAGAAACAACTGGTTAATAAGTTGATTGATTCAGGAATTAGAGTGATAAAGCCAGATAAAGTGGGAGGGGTATATGACTCATTGATACACAATATACTTAGTGATGATACAAAGTATGAATTGGTCTCAAAAAACGAGATAAACATTGTTTATTCTAAGATCGATTATTATATTAGGGACCATTTCTACCAAGGTAGTTTTGATAAAAACTTTTAAAATTTCTGAGTGTAACTAATCCTAGAATTCCATGTATCTTCGGAATTCCAAAGGTGCACAAAAACATTACTGAGCCACCCTTAAGACCAATAGTAGCAGGAGCAGGTTCAAAAATGGAACCCTTGGCTATTTATATTTATCAAAAGTTTAAAACATTTGTGGCATCTATCAAGCACATTACTAAGGATTCTTGTGATTTTTTGCATAGTATTACTAAGGATGTTTATGATGATGATTTAATATTTGTTACTATAGACGTTATTGATTTGTTTACCAGTATACCCCATCAGAAAGGCTTAGACTGGTTTCACAAAGTCTTGGTGGATTGTAAAGATATTTCTAGTACTGAGATAAATTTGATTATGGAATTCATGGAAACCATCTTAAAAAACAACTTTATTTACTTTAAGGGAGAATATTTTAGACAAACAAGAGGAGTGCCCATGGGTGCTTGTTGTGCTCCACTTTTTTCCAACTTGGTGTTGTATTATCGGGAAACTAATTTTGTATTTCCCTCAGAATATTTTTCTAAAGTTGTTTTATATACCCATTTCCTAGATGACATTTGTTTATTGTGGAAGGGTCAAGAGGATGAGTTGCATAATTTTTTGTCATTTTTGAATAGAACTACAACTTTTTAAAACTTTACTAGTAACTTTGCTTGTGATCATATAGATAATTTGAATGTAACTATTTACAAAAATATTGAGACAAGGAGTTTTGAATCTAGAATTTTTCATAAAGACACATTCTCAAACTCCTACTTACATTTTACCAGTGAGCATCCTTTATACCAGAAAAAGGGTATCCTGAAAGGCCAGATGATAAGGGCCTCAAGAATGACTATGGGTGATAAAAATTTTGAATAAGAGTTGAATTACATTAAGAAATGTTTTCTGGAAAGAGGTTATCCACTGGAATTGGTGGAAATAATAGGGAAGGAAGTGTGTAATAAATGTAAGACACTTTACTGACCCATTTTAGGGGTAAAGGAGAATAGTGTGAATGTATCAAAATCAGAGGAAATGCATGGTACAGTATTTGTATATGAACATAGTAGTGGTTCTAAGGAATTTATAAATATTATTAAAAAATACGGGAGTGTACTGAGATTAAATCCTGAATTACATAAAGTTTTAAAGGATACCCCCACTTTTGTGAGGAAAAGGGGTACAAATTTGAAAGAAACATTTGAAAGAAGAGGGAATGGGTGTAAAAACATGAGTACCGTTAAAAATAAGAAATTAGGTACTTTTAAATGTAATTTTTGTAGTCAATGTAAATATATCGCCAAAACCAATGAGATAACATTAGACACAAGGAACATTACAATTAAATCTAAGGGACCCTTTAATTGTAGTTCAAAAGCTATTGTATACTTGGTGAAATGTGGCTCCTGTTTAAGCTTCTATATAGGGAAGACGGAGAGGGTTTTCAGAAAGAGAGTGTATGAACATGTGTACGATGTGATGCACAAAAAGGAAACAAATGCCTTGTATAGCAGTCCATGGTTTGTTGAAACAGTGAATTTTACTTTTTTATCATTGAGCAAATAGAACCAAATCCTAGGGGTGGCCACTGGGAGGCTCTGCTAGAGTACCATGAGTTGTTTTGGCAACTGAAACTGGATGCAAGCAGAGCTCCAGGTTTAAATGATAATATTAGTATTTCTAGTGTCTTAAAAATGAGATCTGCTAAATTATGAATGTTTTAACAACAAAATGTAAATTAACTTATGGTAAATGTTGTTGATTTTATGTGTGTGACATTTTTAAACAGTGTGACATCTTGGGTTATGAATATTTATGAGTTTTCTGACGTGCTTAAACATGATTGGTGTAATTTTTTTTTTTAAATGACTGAACGTTGGTATTAAATTGTTCTGAAGAAGTTTGGCAATAAACCTTATGAAAGTGCTAAACCATTTTAATTTTAGCTGTTGTTTCCTGGCACATTTGTGTTTTATTACATTTAATATTTTTTCTGTTTGGTTATTTCTCTTGGGAAACCTACCCTGCTGAAAATCTCTAACAAAGCATGTGCCACCTTTTCTGTCTCGATGGAGGACAGCCACAATGTCAGGGTATCTAGTAGTATAATCTGCTACCACCAGGATATACATCTTCCCTGTGGAGCTTGAGGTATTCAAAGGCCTCACAATATCCATAGCTACCATCTGAAATGGCTCCTCAGTCACAGGCCAAGGCATCACTGGAGCTTTTACCTTGTCTCCTGCCTTGCCTACTTTTTGGCACTGCTCACAGGTAATTCTTCCTGTCAGCATGTGCCTGTCAAAACACATGATCTGACTTGCAAAATATCAGTATTTCCTTACTAAAATCAAAAACATGAATTCTATGACCTATGTACAATGCTTTAAAACAGTAGCATTCTTTTATGAATCTTACACCCTCCTACAGTGTCATCTCTGCCTAACCTATAAGGCTTTAAGTGACCTTGCCCTTTATGACCTCCTGCATGTTTGCAAAACCTCTAAAACCACAAACATCTATAAATCATAGATAAACCTTCACTTTAACATAAAGAGACCCTTCAGTAGGGACAGTTATACCTTCAAAAGAATTCCTCTTACCTGGAACAGACTTCCCATCATATAAAGCAATGTAATTCTCCAGCTCTGTCAAACAAAGCCTTGATAAATGCACAGGTAACATTAAATATACCCTCTCCTTGGTTCCCAAAATAATTTATGGAATAGGTAGGAAATAACAGGAATTGCCATGACTGGGCTGCTAATCAAACCAATCAACTACCTAGTAATAACTTACAGGCATATGTACTGCAAACCAATTGCAGCTCTGTATATCCACACTTCTCAGCATAGTGACTGTGTTTTGCAGAAGCACACTTCCCTGCATATAGCAGTACTGTTCACTGTAATACATATCATACCATGCATGCACTGACTGGTGCCTATTGAATACTGTGACATGCACAAAATGTACTTCATGGCAACTCTGAACTTTTGCACAGCAAATAATAAGCATATGGGGGTGTGAGGCTGCACCTGCAGATACAGTCATGTTGACATGAATGTCTATGTGGGTGCTTCATCCTTTTTCAAGGAAACTCTCTAATACCTATTGAATATATTTACCATGATGTGTCCCTCACATCTTCTCCAATACTAAACAATCAGTTCATAGCTCTGTATTAAAAATCCATTTGTATTACAAACCCACTGTTTCACACAAGTTTTACCCACAGGTCTTATAATATTTAAACACATAAAATGTATTGCTATATTTATTATTTCTTCATTTTTGCAGGTTACTTAACAAATGTGATGATTTTACTAATCAGGCCTTGCTCATGCATGACAATGTTACCAATATATTATCCAGACAGCATCTACTGAAAGCAAACTTGACTAAACCCATAAGTAAGTCAGTAACAGACTCCAGTAACCTCAGACTCTATAGAAAGGGCACTTCTGCCAAAGCTGATTTGTGCTCCCCTTAAAATCAGAGTACGGTATGTCTTTACAAGTCTGTCACTGCTAACTCCTCAACAACATCTCTACAATCTTTCCCTAAACATGGTGTTTCATTTCCCTCACAAATTATAGCCTAGTCTGTAGAGTCCAGTAAGTAGTTTGCACAACTTAAGTATTTCTTCTTAGCATGGCACCAAGTACTACAAATTAACCATTTGTTGCACTTGTATTCTCTATCTAGCCACAATCCATTTTCCCATTTTTGCACACAAGGTTGGATTGTCACTTCAACAATGACAATCATCTAGAGTTGAGGTTCACACTGCCGGGTGGCCAGCCCTGCCATTGGTGTTCTTCCATACCAAACACTTGCATGTGCACACACTTATGGCCAATTTACAGTGTCCAGTTCACCTACTGCTTATATTTGGAATGTATGAGGAAAGCGGGACATATAGACGAAACCCAAATGAACACAAGGAGGACATTTAGACTCTGTACAAAAGGCATCCCAGCTGAGAATCAAACTGGAGAACCTGTTGCTGTGAGGTGGCAATGCTATCTGCTATTTTGCCACTCTGCTGCACTCGTATACTAAACTCTTATTATTACAATAGTCAGAGACCAAACCACTCTTTTTTTCCTTCACCAATGAGATTTCATGTGCCATGTGCTATGTGCTATACTATACTGTTTGTTGGAAGGACTCCAGTATGTGTGTAAGAAAATTTGCAGATGCTTCCCTGATTCTGGGTGTGCATCAGGTTATACAGCAATGCAGACAAAAGCAAACCCAGTATAGCTATTTTTGCACCAATATTCACTGTATTGATCTTCAGCAAGCATTCTGGTATATGAGCACAGACAAAATGTCGAAACAATTTTATTTTTTCTATTGGTTCCCACTAATGGCCTAGTCTGAATTATAGACTCAGTTTTACTACATACCCTTAGTCTGGCATTTTTTTCCTTACAGGCTTGCAGCTCTATTCATACCTAATCACTCCTACCATATGATTAGTTGTGCTGCTGCTTGTAAGATTGTTATATTATCTATTGTGACAGAATTAGCTAAGACTGATCAGTTTAGAAAAGTATTGCCATAGGTCCCAAGCCTGATTCACCATACTCCTTGGATTTTCTGGGGCTATAAAAGTACCCTCCTTTGCAAGCCATATATTCTGACATTTTTGTAGTAACCACAAAACAGTCTTGTTTGTCTTTCTCAGATTCTTGTGAAACCATCCCAGAGCAATAGTAACAACATTTAATTAATATTTATGTTTCATTTCCATTATGTGACAACTGTATGGACATTATGATAGTGCAAATGTTTTCTGCCGTGTTCTTAATGCATGTCTGTCAAATCTTAGTTTAAGCTTAAGGCACCACATTTTTATTCCTATTCATAACTGTCTTGTCTTTTTGCATTATTGCTGAGATTATCTAGATTAGTCTATAGTACCTTGCTATAGTATTATTTCCTACGCATTGCTGCCATTTTGTTCTGTCTGATCTCTCTTCATTGTTACTTACCAACCCCAACCATATGTGGAAATAAAAAATATGTAAACAAATAGATACATGTATGGACCATGTGAAGGTCAGGATTGTGATAAGCATAATACCTGTACCATTCTGTGCTGTAAGGGAAGGATGGAACACATTTGATGATGAATGGTGAAGTTAGAAGTCAATTGGCTTAGCTCAAATATGATATTTAGAAGGAGCACTGTACAACTTCTATATGAGGCAATGTTTAAGCAATTGTAGGACTTTTTGCTGAATGCAATTCCATCAAATTTTTTTTAATGAATCTAATGTTTTTTAATGAATTTTAATGAAATGATTCCACATTAAATGGATGCTTAATATAAAGAAAAATGACTGTTTGAGGACTGATAACTGAGAGCAGCAACTGGCGAAAGCTCTGTGACTGAAAACTTTTCTCTGACAGAAAATATAATCTAAAATATAAAAATTTTGAGATACCTGTTAGCTGATTTTATTTACTAATAGCCAAAAAATAGATTTACAGCTTCAAGTTCTTCAAAAGCCATCATTTTTCTGTCAGAATTTCAACTGCTTGTTTAAGAGAGAAGACCTCAACATGAGTAACTCAAAAAAGAAATGGTACTCAGGATTTTTGTGTTAAAAAAGACATACAGTCACTAATTCTAGTATGCAGGATGTATTACTTACTTAAACTAGAGAGACTGGATACCAAACTATAAAGTTTCAAAGAAAAGACCAGAAAAAAATGCCACATTTAGAAATTCTTATGAAACAGCAAAAGGGCATAAATCAGCAGTATGGAAGAAGCATTAAAGGAATATGAAGGAAGAATAACTGAAGTTGAGTCTCAGACTGAATTTCTTTTAAAACAAAATAGCTGGCTCATAGAAAAGGTTGAGGAATTAGAAAACAGACTGAGATGAAATAATATTAGAACTGATGGTATATCTGAAAAGTATGACGGAGACAATATAATAAACTTCTTGACAACCTGGCTACATAAAACATTAAATCTACCTGAAACTTTATCTTTTGGAATTGAAAGGGCACATAGATCACTGAGAGCACATTCAAAGAAGGCAAACTCACCCCTCATGTTCAATTATAGTTAAGTTCATGTCCTTCTTAAAAAAAAGATCAAATATTAAAAACACCATGGCCCAGCCCACCTATTAAAATAGGTGAACATGTAGTCAGAATTGGCAATGATTATTCCAGTAAAGCAATGGGTAAAATAAAATCATGTTTACCACTGACCAATGAACTCAAAAAGAATAATATTAAAGCCATTTTGGTGTTTCCTGAAAAGATCAAATTATTTCTGTCTGAAGAAACCAAGATATTTAATACACTGAAGGAGGTGCCCACTTTTGTTAACAGCAATAAAATCCTCAATAATACTGAAGAAACAGAATGGAACAGTATATCTCTCAAGAGACAGGGTGAGCTGATTTTCTGGAAAACTGTTTCTAAAATTAAAAAGCTTAAAAACAAGTGACTTTTATTCTCTGGTTGTAGGATTTGGATTTTCTGAAATAAATTTGCCCTTTAAGTAAAAGATTTGTACTAGACTTTAAGCATCAAAACATAACTTTTCCTGCCTTCAACTGTTCTGAAGAAAATCTAGGTCAAAGTTCATCTCTGATGTCTGTGAAAACAGAAAATAAATTTTTTCTTTCTTTTTTTCGAGTATATATGTGGAAAATCTACTCAAAATAACATCTTTTTTCTTTCTTTTCTTAGAAGTGAATAATTAGTAAAATGAAAGGTATACTAATGTTTTGTACTGAGCTGTTGCTCACATTATAATTTGCTTACATTTTGCTGATGTTAATTGTTTATATTGTAGTATTATTATTAACTCTCGCTGTACATATCAATGGAAAGAAGTAAAGTTAAATGTTTGGTACTGGTTGAAACAGCTTAAAAGAACTAAGAAAAATGAGAAACATTCTGAAAAAATTGCAGCTGATGTGTGCTGTAATTAAATTATAATGTCAGAATAGAACTTGGAATAGAACAGCAGTTCTCAATGACTAAAAACACATTCAAACTAAACAAGCAGGAATTATTTTACATATAGTCAAGATTGCTTGTAATACAAGAAATAATAAGAGTAAACATATTATGATTAATATGCAACTCCACAAGGAGTACAATTTTTAATATATAAGATTAATAAAAGAGCAGCATTAGTAAGTTAAGAAATATACACACATATTACAGCCTTTAATAGAGAGCTGATGAGTAAATAGCTAGCTGATAGGAGATTTTAGAAATACATGATGTATAGAACAAGGAAGAGTATTAGTGGGAAAATAAGACAGAAAAATATATTTATATACCAAACTGCTTATAAGATAGATGTCTATTACATACACCTGTATATGGCAAACATGCAAATGTACAGGATCTCATATAATTTACACAGAAAATCATATAAAAATATTTGAAAATAATCTAAAAGCTCAAATTTGAAGCTTGGTTAAGTGAAATTTTAAGTTTTTATATGTTGTATGTTTTTAGATTCAGTAAAATTATCTGACATAACTCATTTCCTAAGTCAAAGTTGAAATTTGAGCATTATATTGCTGAGCCGGTACATCTATTTTGATAGAAAGTAAAATAAATTGTTCAGTATGTTTGAACTGGGGAGGGGCAAATGAGATTTGTATTAAGTGCATTATAACTTTTGAATAAAATATAGGCTGCAAATAGTTTTTCGAACTCAATAGAAATAGCAAGAGATTCTCTTCTACCTCAGTAATCTACATATTTTATGAAGTAGTTTAATAAGCTAAACGATTTTTAAATATTTTCATATTTGTCATGTTGAGTGTTACACAATTTTGAGTTAGGCACTTGTACTTAATTAATTCAGAGCTTTTGTTAGGTTTATAAAATATGTGGTCTTTTGACATGATAAATATATATGTGCATTGATTTCACTTCTGTATTATAGCTTTGTATGATAAGATAACCTGTCACCTGTAAGTTATCCCTTCAGGTCCCATTCTGTTATACTTATTTATTTAAAGATTTTGCTATAATGATGTTGAATGAGTGAATAATTTAGCAATATTTAATGGATAACTTATACTACTATTACATAAATAGATATATAATAGCTATTTGTTGGATTATTTAATAACTGTGATTAATAGAAGAGGATTATTAAACTTTTTGTAGTAATGGGGATTATTTTTAAATGGCAAAATCAAGTATGTTATTATATTTTACTTATGGATAATATTATAATAATTATTTCTAAGTCACGGTAGCTTTTAGCTATTTTTTTGATGAATTGTTAGGTATTGGTTGGTAGAGAAATAATATAGTAGTTTGTCTATTTGATAAGCAGACTAAGAACTTTGGTATCCATGGTAGATTTTGTTTTATTAGCAATATATACAGTTATAGTTGTAGACTTGTCTTTATTTTTGTTATTTATGAGTTTTAGTAGTTTAGGTTGTAGAAAGGAAGAATTCAAAAAATTTGAAATGTTAAGATAATTTTGGAGGAATGCATAATAGTCTTATATATAATTAAATGAATATGGTTGATACATGTGTCATGTTATCTTTTAAAATAAATACTTTTAAATACACAGTATGGATAGTTTTAATCTAGTAACTATTGATATAAATGGCAAGAAAAGGAAATCATCAATGAGATATCTAAAATGAAATAGAGAAGACATTATAGTCTTGCAAGAGACTCACATGATATATAAAGATAAACAATATTTAAATAACTTAGGTTATGAAACATTATCATCTGCTTCTTTTAGCAAAAAGAGGAGAGGTAGTGCTGTACTTTGCAGAAAATCTATTGTAATGCCTCAGGTTATGGAATCCATTAATGACCCCAAAGGAATGTATATGTTTGTAATATCTAAATATAATGACAAACTCTATATACTAGCTACTTTTTACTGGATCCCTAGAATAGGTGCAAGAGTGGCTAAGGATCACTTTAATTTACTGCAAAGTGTTTGGAAGGGTAGTTTAATTTTAGCAGGGGATTTTAACTGCATATCTAGTACAGAAGATACAAGTGAACAGAAGAAAGCTAAACTGCTGGCATCAGTTAAAGCACTACACAGATGGATTAGTAATAATAATTTAGTTGATTTGCTAGTAGAACCAGAAGATAAATCATTGTTCTTCACTTGTCATTCTTATGTGCATGGGACACAAACTGGAATTAATAGGAACGTGAATTATTTAAAAATATTCCTTGTCCTTTATCTGATCATAATGCACTAATTATTAATATATTAATGGATATAAGGATATTTCAGATTATTTATAGAATCCCAGTATATATGATGAAATAAAAAAAAGTTAAGAGTTACCCTAAGGAACAAATTGAGCTTTTTTATTTTTGAATGATAATGGACAAGTTAGTAAAGTCATACTATGGGACACCTTGAAAATGCTTATTAAACATAGAATGGAAAGATGGGCTTATAATAAAATGAAAGACTGGGATAAAGATTTGTTAGAAATACAAGCTGAAATTCACAAAGCAAGGTGTGAACATCAAATAATTAGATAATACTGAAGTCATTAAAAATTAATGATAAAATATCAGACAGTTTTAGCACATTAAGTGGAGACAGCTTTAGACAAAATAAAATTGTAGTTATGTGATGACTTCAGAAATTCTACATAAATTAGCTAATAGAAGTAAGATGTTAAGCAAAAATGAACAAATCAATAATATCCAAAATCTTTACACTAATAAGCTTACTTTAGACATATAGGAAATGCTAAATATTTTTTAAAAAATCCACAAGGATTTTAATAAAGATCAAAATCATAATCCTGATGATTACAAAACTGGCAAGTATTTAAAGAAAAATTTTACTAATAAACTTAGTGACCAACAAATATCTCTGTTGAATTAGCCAATTACCCTGGTAGAAATTAAAGAAGCTTTAAAAAGGGGAAATGGTAAAGCTCCAGGGTTAGTTGATTTAAGTATGGGATTATATGGTCTGCTTCTGTTAAATATTTTAGAATCACTAAGTGATGTTTTCAGGATAATTCAGAGTGACAAAATAATACTTCTGTCATATAAATTTTATATAAGCTCACTTACACAAACAAGGAAAGGAGAAAAAGTCAGCCTCCTCATACAGACCTGCTTGATTATTAAATGTAGACTATAAAATAGTTATTTAAAAGTTTGCTACAAGATAGCAGATACCTTAATTAATAGAGATCAAACAGGATTTATAGACAGTAGATCAACATGTGATAGTATAAAGTCAGTAGATCAACATGTGATAATATAAAAAGGTTAGTAAGTATCTTAGATTTAGCAAAGGGATGAACAAGAAATTGGCCCTAATTAGCTTAGATATTGAGAAAGCTTTTGATTCTCCGGATTAGAAATACTTGCTTAAAGCTTTAGAAGTGTTTGCATTTCAAGAAAAGTTAATTGAAATACTAAAAACTGTATAGAAACTCCAAAGTATATGTTAAAATTGGATCTTACATTTCTCAAAGATTCACTTTAAGCAAAGGCACAAAGCACCTTGTCCCCTCTACTATTTACAGTAGTTATTGAACCTTAGCAAATAGTGGAAGAAGCAAAGAAAAAAAATTGAGGGATTCTTAATTAACAGAGATTGTCAATCTAAAATCCAACTTTTTGCAGATTATATTTTACTAACTATGGGAGATTTAAATTATTCAATCAAAGAAATAGCTGAAGAAATTGAAATGTTTCAATAATTATCACTGCTGAAATTTAATAATAATAAAACTGAAACTTTAGTGGTAAATCAATTACTAGACAATAAGTTTAAAGATAAATATAAATATAATTGGGAAGGAAAAGAACAAAAATATTTAGGAATAAATATCTATCAAGTTATGAGTAAGCTTATTAATAATAATTTTGGAAAAATTCTTCTTCTTCTTTTGGCTTTTCCTGGTTAGAGGTCACCACAGTGGATCACCTGTCTGCTCATGATTGGCAGTGGAGGTTTACAGTGTTGAGTTGCCAGCCCAGCACTCAACCTTCCACAGAAGGCACACACACACATGCACTCACACCTAGGACCAATTTAGAGTGTCCAATCCACCTACAGCATGTCTTTGGGATGTGGAAGTAAACCGGAGCACCCGGAGGAAACCCATGTGACCACAGGGAGGACATGCAGACTCCACACAGAAGACACCCCAGCCGAAGATCAAACCACAAAACCTCTTGCTGTGAGGCAGCAATGCTAACCACTGCACCACTGCGGCTGCCCAATAATTTTGAAAAAATAATTTAAGAAATTTCTACTGCACTCACCTCTAGATTTAAGGAAACTCAGAACAATGTAAAAATGAATTTATTAAAAGGACTGGATTAGTATTATGGTCAGATTGAAAAAGGAAAAGCTAAGTCCCCAGAATATTTAATGAAAGAATATAAGTTGAATGAATCTACTAATCAGTTAATACTATCCATCAGTAAAAAAAGTAAATTAATTTATAGATAATATGAGTGAAGAGGAGCAAACAACATTCCCCCATTATATGAATGCTATCATTCATATGCTGCGGTGGTGCAGCGGTAGCGTTATCACCTCACAGCAAGAGGTTCTCCCATTCAATTCTCGTCTGGAGCGCCTTCTGTGTGGAGTCTGCATGTCCTCCTCGCGGTTGAGTGGCATTCGAAAGACATGCATGAATGGGGGTGCTTTCATTGAAGATTGGGCATCAGGCTGGCACCTCGGCACCCTAAATATCTGCCAGTCATTAGCGGACCGGAGTTCTGCTGTGGCGACCCCTAACTGGGAAAAGCAAGAAGAAGATACGAATGCTTATCATTGTCATATACAGGAAGTTATATAAGTTAATTATAAATAATAATTTTGATGCGAAATTCTGGAACTTTATAGATAGTATTGGACTGAGTGACTCAGGTGATAAGAATAAAACTTTGTTACTTAAATCAGTCAAACTTCTTCAAGTTTATACTGGAAAGTTTTTATGTGGGAATATATACATAGAATGTTTGTTACTCCCTATAAAATGTCTAAGTTTAGTAAAATTACTTATTCAGTTTGTTGGTGATATAGTAACGATGTAAAAGCTGATTGGGCACACCTGTTTATGGACTGTGAAAAATTAAATATATATTGGTAAGAGATAAGTATGTTTTTAAGGGGTTATGGTATGATAGTTTTTAACCAGATCAGTAATACTAATGAATGTTCCACTTCCTGTAGGTGTAAAAGCCAAACTGCAAAAAATATTTTGGGATCTCTTGGCAATTGCTACAAAAGTTATTACAAAAAAATTGGAAATCAAACTCAATTCTTATGTTTAAAGGATTTTTAAATTTAACATCAATACAATGCAAGACTGAAAACAATGTGATCAGAATAAGATCTATAAAGTATGCTAAGACTTTAAGTAGTTGGGATAACCTTGAAATGTTGCTATTGAAAAACCAAGACTCTTAATGTGTTAATTGTATAAGATTATCTTGACAAGTAAATGAATTCCTATTATTGTATAATAGTATGTGATGTTGTTTTGTATATATTGTAAATATGTTAAATTAATAAAAATGTTCTTATAAAAAAAAAAGAAAAGAAAATGACTGTTTTCTGGACTAAACTGTCCACAGTCACTTATGCAACACCATACCCACTGCAACTTTAACAACCATCTCCAAAGTCTCAGTAGGTTATGGCAGGAGAGAGAAGATATTATAGTCACACACTTGTGTTCAGCAAATTGATTAAATATAATTAGAAGACACAGTGAGGAGCACGTGATCTTGAGAGAGCACTGTTGCCTTTGCATAGGTAAGTGAATGATAATGAAAACATTTAATAGTGCACAGCACTGAATCTGTTACAGCTTAATCCTTTATGCATGTCATATGGAGTCCACAACATGTAACTCTCAGTGTGCTTATAATCACTGGGTAACACAATACAAATATATTTTAAAAACACATCATAATTATGCAGTATCAAGATACAGGTTGCACATTTTTATTTTGTATTTGTTAAGCAGATAGTTAAGCTGATTCTGGGGCCCTATTCACATGCAACATAAGCCACAGTTGATAGAGGCAAGTGGTACAAACAAGTTAACATAATTATACTGTAGTTTTCAAGACACACTACAAAGAGTTAACTGGCCATATAACTTGGCACACATCAGTCAAGTAAAATGTATACAGTTCTTACAAACTAAATGTAACAGTTCTAATTTTGTTATGCAACAGGAGGAAACTGAGAAATAGTAGGCATTTTAAATTTTGAAGCCATTGCATTGTATGGACTTTGATACTTGACAATAGAGTTCTTAGTTTATCATACTGGTCAGCAGGTATAAGATGGTTATATACAAATTTAGATATTTGCAAACAATATATACTTACATACTTAACAAATAATCTGCACCTAGACAGAGCAAAGGGAGAAAGGTTGTATTTACAACACTGTTTTCCCCAGCTATTATATGGTGCCATGCATTATGTTATGTCAGTAATCCACTGATTCTGTAACACTTACATTTGTTGAGTTGTATTTAATGGAGTTTTAAGTTGTTTTTTTCTGAAGTTGGTGTAGATGGCTTCATATCAGCATGATGAGCTGAAGATTCCAAGTGGAAGAAGCTAGTTTGTCAAAATACATTTCTTGATTGTTTATATGGGTTGTGGCCTATCAAGAGTAATTGAGCTGTCAGTGCTATCCATCCATCCATCCATCCATCCATCCTCAACCCCTTTTTCTTATTTTGCACATGGGTTGGGGTGTCATTTCAACCGTGACAATCATCTTAGACCATTAATGTGTCCTTTTAGCTGAAGTTTATGATTAGGGGATGGGGCAATTTTGATAGTAGAAGTGTGGTTCTGCTGATGACAAGGAGACGTTTAGCTTTCTGCGGTGTATTTTAATGCAGTTCTGGCTTTGGCAATAAATTAATGTAACACTAGCTTTTGCAAGAGGAGGTTTAGAGAAAATATGAGTTCTTCGCAGAATTAAGTGATACAACGGGTAGTCCATACTCAAGTCTAGGGAGTAGTATACACATAGCTAGACATTTTCTTACTTCACTTGTAAGGTGATTAGGCAAAAAATAGCATGCTTTCAGTTTACTGAGGACTTTATAAATGACACATTCAGTCTGATAGTTGAATGTGAATGTAGGGTTTAGATATAGCCCTAAGATAACAGTGAGTCTAAACCTGATTAATTTTTTTCTTTTCTTTTTATTGAAGGATTTTCAGACTATGTATACATCTATGCACCTTGTGCATATCTATTTGGAGCTGAATTTGAACTGCTTTGTTTGAGACTTGTCAACAGTACAGCATACAATATTTTAGCCTTACGAGAGATGATGTATGTGATGTTACTTATCAGAACAGGATAATAGCATTGCACCTAGTATGTATCCTTGTGTTACACCTGAGTTGAAATTGCCTGCAAAAGAGATCCAGTCAGCATGTTGGATAGAAATATGAATGCTATTTGATATCCAGTTTAGTATATCAGGACTGAATCCTAGTCTGTGGAATGTGAGGTTAATGCCCATGAATGCTCTCTTAAGTTCCATAAATACCCTACCAGTTACACACGTTCTGCTTGCATGTTGGTCTATATGTTATTTGTTGCTGTACAGAGGGCAGTTAAAGTATTAGGCATATCCTTAATCCCATTATGTGATCTAATAAGAAAGCTGTATCTGTTAATATAATCAATTGTTTGTTTTGGGGAGTATTTTCTTTTTCAAAATGTTTTGCTATTTGGCAAAGAATGGATATAGGGCAGGAGTTCTCGATTCCATTAGGGGATGGTATTTTTGGTAGTGAAGCTATTAGGGCATGGTTATAGTGAGAGTGCAGTTGTACAAGGGTAATTATGTGGGCAAGGGGTTTAGCTATTAGATAATCTGAAAGGTTAAGAAAAGGGAGGTGTAGGGCAAGAGGTTTGGAGATGATTTTTCACCCAATTTAGGAGTTTCTTAACTATTTTGTTACTGATCTTTTTAAAGTTCAAAGGACCATGGTCATTAATGGTAGGTTGCAAGCTGATAAGAAGGGCATTGTGGTAAAATTGTGGCTGTCATATATAGTAACACTAATGTATATGAAATCCTAGAACTGTTGTAGTGGGTTAGCATCCATAGTAGTCTGTGATATGCTAGGTTTGTGGGTGTCAATGCTGTATATATTCTTACTTACTTGCCATAGCAGTATTTGAGGGCTTTGCTATGTGTTTGTTTCTAAGGTAAGTTATCTTAGTTTCCTTTATTAGTATCTTATAATTCTGTCATAAGTATGTGAAGATTTGGTAGGCTGAATCTAGGCATGTACATTTCAACTCTTTCCATGAGAGGTCACACTGCCTACAAACTTCCCTTATCTGCATTGTTAATCAAAGGCAATTGTAGCCCATAAACGTTTTAGTGGAAAATGGAAAAACTTTGTTAAGGACTTTGTAGAGGCCTAAGTTAAAGATATCCTGAACTTTTGTGGGGCAGCTGCATGTTGACAGAGAGGAGGTTTGGTTAATGTACTTAAGATCAGCTTCAAAATGATCCTCTTCAGATTCCAGAAACTTCAACAGACACCCCGCAAAAGCTTTTTAACTTAGCAATAGAAATGCACAGGCCTAAATTGTATTATGTAGAATTTTTGAAGTAATAAGATATAAAATAAAAAAGGTCTATGTCCACTTATAGTATAAGACAGGCAGTTTGCATTGTGGGATTGAATTGTGATTTTTGTTCTAATGACAGAACATAATATGTACTGATTAGCTGCTCAGTTTTATCTTTTTTTAAGGTAAACTTGAGAGGTTATTTTTAGCTATATTTTTATGTACAAAACCAAAAGAAAATAAAAAAGCAAACAGGTAATGGGACACCTCAATAGCACAAAATAAAATATATGTAATAAAGTAACATGGAGTCCCGGCACAGCAAAGTATAAATGTAATAAAATGTAAGCGCTTTCACGGTATAACAACCGCTTCATCAGACAACACACTACAAAATTTCACAATATTTAAAAAGAAAACATCCAATCAAAAACTTAATTACATTAAGTAATTAATTAGCTCTTAAAGAGACAAAATCTCAATGTTTCAAAGATCTAGCTCATAAAAAGGGTTTTAAAGACACTGTTTCATTAATGCCAGGAAAACTATCCGCTTTAAAATAAAGGATCCACGCCTATTCACAGGCTTTAGTACTATTTCTAATGTCACCCCCTCTCAAACCTAAGCCAACTAGCTCTAGTACAAAAAACTTAAAACTATGATCCTGACCAAATTGTTGAATGTGTCTTGCCAAAGCACTCCATTCTCTATTATTTTAATCTCTGGAGTGCTCAAGTATACATTATCTTAATGAACAATTCGTCTTGCCTATATAATAGGCCATGCAACAGCTACAATAACTATAATACACCAAATTATGAGTAGTACAGTCAGCATAAAAAGTGAGCCTGTGAACAGAAATGGATCCTCTATTTTAAAGCTGATAGTTTTCCTGGTAATAATGAAGCAGTGTCTTTAAAACCTTTTTTACTTGCTAGATCTTTGAAACATTGAGATTTTGTCATTTTAAGAGATAATTGATTTCTTAATGACACTTGAGTTTTTGATTGAATGTTTTCTTTTTAAATATTGTGAAATGTCTTAGTGTGTTTTCTGATGGCGGTTGTCATACCATGAAAGTGCTTACATTTTATTAAATTCATATTTTGCTGTGCTGGTACTTGCTTTATTACATACATTTTTATGTAGTTATGTCAAAGTAAGTCAAAGAATGTCATTGTTAAAGTCCTGTAATAAAACTAACTTATTTTTGTTATAAAGTGTAGGGATGGGATCTTTAAGGATGTTAACGTTTAATAGGGTGCTACTTAACTATTACAATATTAAGTTTAGTTAATTGGGTATTTTGTAGTTGTATAAAAATCTAGATAGGATAGTCTTTCCTTTGATTAGTGCTTACGCCCTTAAATATAGTTTTAAATCTGGATGCTTATTTACACAGAATAGTAATATACCTTCTGTGTGATTAGATGAATTGTGAGGACTAATGGTTTGATTTTTTAACCAGTTTTCCCAAATCCTTAGTATAGCTGAGTTGTACATTTGAGTGAATTCTTAGTCCTTTTGTTATTTATATGGAAAATGGAGACTTGTTTTTAATAGGGAATAGTAGGGGTGAATGATGATAATAAGTAGGCCAAAGCTGGAGTAAACAAGGAATGGTTAGGCATGTGTTAGTAGGAGTAGTTAGGTGAGTGATAGCAGGCAGAGAGGAGTTAGCAAAGTGTAGGTGAGAATTGTTAGAGAGTAGCAGATGAAAGCTAAATGGGGTAGGTATGTAAGGAGCAGTTTAAAAATGAATTGTTGGAGGAAGTGTTTAGTGAGTAGGAGAAGAGATATGGTAGTAGAAAGATGAATTGTATAGTTGGGAGTGGTTAACAGGATCAAAAAGTGTTTTGAATGGATATTTAGCTTGATCCTTCTGATGAATCCAGGAAATTATGTGTGTCAGATAGGAAGGGAGAAGTTTGATAATCCACTCACTATACAAGTGTTGCTGCCTCACAGCAAGAGGTTCTCTGGTTCAATTCTCGACTGGGGTGCCTTCTGTGCGGAGTTTGCATGTCCTCCCTGTGGTCGCATGGGTTTCCTCTGGGTGCTCCGGTTTCCTCCCACATCCCAAAGACATGCTGTAGGTGGATTAGACACTCTAAATTGGCCCTAGGTGTGAGTGTGTGTGTGCCTTCTGTGGAAGGTTGGGCGCCGGGCTGGCAATGCAACACCGTAAAACTCCACTGCCAATCATGAGCGGACAGGTGATCCGCTGTGGTGACCCCTAACTGGGAAAAGCCGAAAGAAGAAGAAGAAGGTGTGCCTCAAAAGAAGTGAGGAAAGGAGAGGGGGAGGATGGAATGGGGCAAGGAAGTGAAGCAAAGCTGACTTTATTAATTTAGCATACAGCAAGTTATCACAAAGACAGAAATTTCCAGAAACTGTCAGTAAACTGACCATCAAGGAAAATAAGCACATAGCATGCAGGTAGGTGAGCTGCAAACTCAAAAATGTGTGGCATCTTCTGTTAGAGAAGGCCTGCAATACAAATATCCTATAGAAAGGGAACAATGTTAAAATGACCTGTGTAGGAGTGCGAATGTCACAAGCCAGTGGGCTTAAGAAGCAAATGATTAAAAAAGCAAACAGACTTATTATAGGTCCAGCAAAAGCAGTGTAGTATATCTTTTCACCATTAGTTTGTGCTCCCATTGGGTGGGGAGCATCCACTTTCAAAAGATGAGGAAGGAAGGTAAAATTCCATGTAACAATACTAGAGAAAAGGCTTGTTTACTTTTAAACACCAGAGAAGCTTACAGCGTTTTATTACTCCTGCAAGATTCCTTGGAATGAGTATGTGCACAAGTGTTCCTATGCTTTGTGTTATTAGAACATCCTTGAAATGGAAGAGTCTAAGGTAATGTATAATCCGATGTATTACATTTACATAACTTTGAAATGTGGGAGTTTTGCATAAATCACAACATTTCCAGACTAGCAGTTAGATTGGGGACTCTTAACCATGTGTGTGTGTGTGTGTGTGTGTGTGTGTGTGTGTGTGTGTGTGTGTGTGTGTGTGTGTGTGTGTGTGTGTGTGTGTGTGTGTGTGTGTGTGTGTGTGTGTGTGTATGCGCATGCACGCACGTGTGCATTTGAGTACTGATCACAGGCCTTGCATCTACTTCCATTCTCTACATGCCTAATAAACTTTGCATCTCATTCAGTGTCCATGTGGTCGCTACAGGAGTCAGATCTGACTTGGAGAGCTTTGGATGGATTTAAGATTCAAAAGAAATGCAATGAAACAATGTTACATTGAAAGGATGCCAAACCTGAGTAAGTCACTTAGACAGTGCTCCTGGGTTACTTTTGAAAATAGGCATGTGTTAGACTCATGACATGGTTAGCATAAAACATTATGTAGTAGATAATAATCTGCTGCCTGTCAAACTTTTACTGTACTGTCAAATATTGCTTGTTTCACCTACATGCACAGACAGTTTTAATTAGTTGTACTATACAATTTTTGGTAATACGAATCAGAACAATTGAAAGTTCCATGAAAAACAATGATGTCTGTTCTGAACTGCTGGACACTTATGAATCAACTTGTCATAAGGCACTATGCTCTGGTATTTCCTGCAGAACTAGTTTGCTTTGTATGCAGCACCTGTCATAAGACTTGTCAACAAATTCTTTCATAGAAATCCCTTGAATCCAAAAACAGCCCTACTGCTCGCAAACAGTCATAACTCACAAACTCTTAGCATGAGAAATCTGGACAAAGCCAAAAATAATGGGGAGATGAAGGCACAGAAAACGGGAGACATTTTAAGTATTTCTCATAAACTGAGAGAGCTGATTGAATTTTATTATATTGGCATGCATTTTTCAAAGGGTATGAAGTTTAAAATTGAAATGTCTGTCATTATTTGGTGACTTCAGTCCTCAGTGATTTGTTAGTATATGACAAATTTTATGAAGACCTGACCAAAAATATAAGGAAAAATCTGGACATTCTGTGAAAATCTGGACAATTGAGAGGTATGCATAGATTGTCTACCTCATTAGGGAGTCATTAATGTATCTCTGAATCATACCTTTTAGCACTAGTGATGTCAGACTGGTGAAGGTGGTATTGTTTACCAGGTGGTCTGTGTATCCCATTAGCAAAAATACCCCACCTACGTTCTCACACATATACTCAGATACCTGTGTACACACACACACATATACTCAGATACCTGTGTACACACACACACACACACACACACACACACACACACACACACACACACACACACACACACACACACACACACACACATTCATTTAACTTAATTTATCCCCATATGGACATGCACATAACACATGAACACACTAACACATTCACACACCATGTCTCACATGGTCCATGACTGTTTCTTTTGGAGTCAATGTACAATGGCCATCTTTTCATTGTGTTAAATGTTCCCCCTACCTTAGGAATGTTATGCAGGTGAATTATTCTCTGAATCACACTACAGTATAAATTGGGATCTGCAAGCATTTACAGGGGAGACTGCATGACTAATTAGCATTAAACATTCCCCTGGATCACCTCATTACAATGTACCCTGGCCATCAAGGTTACACTTTGAGCTGATATTTGCAGTATTGTAAAACCTCTGTGGTAGGGCAGTCTATGAATAAGAAAGGGTTGCCTCAAAAGAAACTTGTCTTCTCACAGGAATCCTGTCTGAATCCCATAATGTGAGAACACACTATTTTAATCTGTTAGGTGATCTTGTAAAACTGATTAACTAATGTAAAGCTTACTTTTCATATAGGCTAATTAATCAGTCAAAGATACACTTTTAATTGTAATTATTCAGGGCTACGTGATATTTTTTATTGATTAAAACATTATTTTAAGACAATTCTGTGCAGTACAAATGACACATACCCCTGGATTTACTAATCTTCCATGCAGAACTAGCTTAGTCCTGCACGGAAGCGTCCGTTTAGGAGAAGGATGGCAGCGCGCCATGCATATTAATGAAGGCGTGCTGCCTGAGCTCCTAATCTTACATGGAGCATGTAAGAGTGCAGGGGGAGTGTCTGAGAGCAGAGCTTTCAGAATATATATGCCCCCACAATGAAGAACAGCAGAAAGGCCAAAGGAATGAGTGAGACCGCTCATAGGTGTCCGCATATCCCCAGCAACATTCCCCCATGTGTAGAACAGCAATAGTAAATACAAATCAAATAAACAGACCTATTTTTTTATATGAATCCAATTAAAGCAAACTGTAGGTGCACGGGTGTGCCCATCACTTAGCTACAGTTAATGCAACTTAAATGGCTGAAGAGGATAACAAGGAAGATATATGCAAATTAAGCAGTATAGCCATAGTGTAGTGGGCAGAGCCTTCGCCTTACGTGTAGGCATTCCCGGTTCGAGTCCCACTGCAGCACATTCCATTTTCAATGGCAAATTACATTATGACCAATATCTTCGTTGCATAACCTACTAAATAACATATATTTGTGAACTGGAGTACTGCATTAAATGCACATGTGATGTGTCAGTGTCATAATGTTGCAAAGTCCACAGATAAGCACATGTGCCCCATGCAGTATATGTACACAGGAATCATGGATACAAATGGAAGGTAAAATGTGTAATGGATGACAACTCCATGCAGCTTCCAAATCCCCCACCTTCCCAAGAACCATTAGATATTACTGTCTAAATAAGTGTAATTGTAAGCAGGAGTAAGTACTAGTAAGCAAGTGTAAGCACCAATAAGCAGTAGTTAGCATGTTTAAGCACTAGTAAGTGAGTTTAAGCCCATTTGTGTGGGGGTAAGTAATGTGCACACAGGTTAAGCAATATTGAAGCTAACTCTCTGTAAGCATATATAACCAGAGGTTAGCATTACTTACCTTCATGCAAACATGTGCAAACCTGCTTACAACTGCTCAAAAGTGCCTTAATCACTCTGTATTCAATGGCCCTTGTTCTGCCCAGCAACAAAATAAACAGCCTTGCAGGTCTTGAACCCAGGAACCTATACACTATAGTCACAGTAGTTAACCACCAAGCCATCACAGCAGTACTAAAAAAATGAGGTATCGCCAAACAAGTCCTCACTATAGTAAAATCAAACTGAATCTGTGAAAGGAATCAGTATACAGTCATATGTTCTATAACCCACTACATAACATAAATATGTGAACTGGAGTACAGCAGTAAGCCCAGATGTGAGGTGTAATTGTAATAGAGTGTTGAAGTCCCCAATAAAACACAAGGACCCCATACAGTGTACGTACACATGAACCATGGAAACCAGGCATATATATCTAAGATTTAATGAATAAGAAATCAATGCCAAAATGAAAATATAATGCAAAGTCTAATGTAAAAAATGCTAAGCATTACACAGGCCAGCTAAGGAGGTGTAAGCAATGTGTAGGCCAGCTAACTCAATGTGCCCAGTGGTATACCTCTTTAAAAAATGCCAACCTTAGGTAAGCAGGTTTGCCCATAGCCTAACCTTTTCAAAACTGGCCAATCACAGAAAAGTCCAGGAAATCAGCCCTACTTAATCCCAAAAGGCAGGAATACATGCCATAACTGGTTGTAGCTTCCCCTTGCAGGCACAATGGCAGAAAGGGGAGAAGGTGTGCATGTCCGGGTGCAGTGCTGGTGCATCCAGGAGTCCAGAGTCATGGCAGGACTCCTTGTCAAAGACCATGAGCAGAGACTACTGCAGGGCCAGTACCAGGGTTCCCAGTATAAGGCAGAAGCCTGGGACCATCTTGCCCATGACCTCACCAGTGCCACTGGAATACCCCAAACTGGTGAGCAGGCCTGGCATCACTATGCCGACCTGAAGTGGTGTAAGGGGGACCTCTTGGAGTAGTGGATCCAAGAGGCTAGAATGGCAGGGGCTGTCCCAGCTGTGTGTAAGTATCACTCCACTATGTGTGTAATAGTTGGCAGCTCATATATATCATGGATAGGTATGGCTAAATATTCCTCTTATGTCCTCCACAGCTGCAAGTGAGTGGGCTGTGAACCAGGAGGCCCACATAAGTCGACTGGAGATGTTGCAACGTGAGGCAGGTCAGTAATACTCTTGCATGTACTGTCATAGGAAATAAATCTAAAAGTATTAGTAAATTAATTGCCTGTATAAAACCTGTATTGTTTAAGGCAAGTACTGCATACACCGGAGAATATGGCAGGAAGAGTCTCATATAGTTTGTATGTAAATAAAAGCGTAATAGCCTGACAATAAAGGTCTAACTACTGGACTGCATGTGTATACTCTGGTATCGTATGGTAATGTAGATTTGCAATCAAGTAATAGTACTGTTGTATTAAGCACTGTTACCCACACTGTACACCATAAATAGAATGTGTAGGAATACCTGTATATGACTGGTGTAATCCCAGAGGCCTTTTAGTACAACTGAAAGACCCATAGAAAACAGTGAAAAGGCAGACAACAAAATCCAAATAGCACATGCAACTGAGACGTGAACTGTCTTATTTTTACCACACACAGCCATGGTTTGAATCCTGGTAGTGGTAGTAGTCTGCATACAGAATCATACCCCACAACTGTACAGATATGTTCAGAATGTCCAGAAAAGTGGCCCATATCTGCTGCCTGTCAACCTGTCCCCCTGGGAAATCAGTGGGATGATTCCAGACATATAAGCAGCAAACAGGAAATACAACTGTTTGACACACATCTATGAGGACAAAGCTGGCACACTAGCAACTCCCCAAAACCTTATGAGAGTAAGAAGCCATGTATGTCCCATTTACACCCCCATGTTGTCAAGCTCTGGCCAGAGTGTGTACATTAACAGAGTGAGATGTATGTGCATAATAGTAATGTGGAATCTGGTACTGTGTGTGGCAACATTCAGGTAGTGCTAACAAACATTTCTCCCACAGGTCTGTCAGATACCAACACTGTGCCCAGAAATACAAGAATGATACCCTGTACTGGTATTGTTTACTTTGGTATTGTATGGCATTGTGACTGATGCAGTTGCTCTGAATAATAAGGTATTACTCATCAATGTCACCCACACTGTCCTACAAAATATAACTGTCTAGGAAATCCTATAATCCTGTAATACAAGGTCGGAATGCAAAACCACTGGAAAATTATAAGACAGAAAGCAGATAGGAGATATACAGCAATATCTATATAGTGCACACAACTCTGATGGACAGTGTTTACTTTGTAGCAGACACAGCCATTGTCTGAATCCTGGGAGTGGAAGTAGGCTGCATACAGAATCATACCCCACAACTGTACAGATAATACCAGAATGCCCAGTATATGGGTTCATATCTGCTGCCTGTCACCCTGTCCCCCTGGGAAGTCTGTGGGGTGATACCAGATGTTTAGGCAACAAACAGGGAATACAACTGGTTGTCACACATCTATGAGAACAAACCTGTCACTCTAGCAACTCCTGAAACTGTTCTGAGAGTAATAAGCCAAGTATGTCCTATCTACACCCCCATGTTGTCAAGCTGTGACCAGAGTGTGTACAGTAACAGAGTGACATGTATGTGCATAATACTAATGTGTAATCTGGTATTTTGTGTGGTAACATTCAGGTAGTGCTAACAAACATTGCTCCCAGAGGTACGTCGGATATGAACACTGTGCCGAGAAATGAAAACCTTGATACACTGTACTGGTACTGTTTACTCTGATATTGTATGGAATTGTGAGTGTTGCAGTTGCTCTGAATAGTAAGGTATCACTGATCACTGTCACTCACACTGTGCCACATAATATAACTGTGTAGGAAAGCCTGTATAAGAGTGTGGTAAGTCACTAAAGGTTGAAGAGGGCAATAGTCTAGATATGTCCCGGTTCACCTGCATGTGGACAAGACATGGCCAGAGTCTGTGCAGAAAGAGATGGACAGCTATGTGCACAACATCAACCCGGAATCTGGGAATATGTGTAGAAACACTGTTAACAAAGATTTCCTCCACAGGTATACCAGGTAAGAGGTGTATACCGCAGGTAAAACCAGTTCATGTATAAAGATGACGACAGCCATATCACTGTCCAAACTAAGGCTATAGGGTAGTGTTGTAATACTTGTAAGGTACAGATAACAGCACTGACTAGGAAAGTAATGTGGACTACAGGAATATACTAGTTGATATTTGACATCCCCCCCCCACCATATCTCCAACAACAAACTGCATACCAGGGAATTGTTATGGCTAGGCATGTGTAGGCCCTAGGGCCAATAACCTAGTACCAACCTATGAACCTATGAGCCCACCTCACCACCTCAACTGGTATGTAATGACTTCACTGTTCTGATTGTGTCCTATTGGTTGATATTTATTTAAATCTGTTTCCATGCATGTGCCATATTTAAATATTCCAAAATTGGTGGCATGGTGCCATCAATGTACCTGCATGCTGTTGTTATTACCACTGAGGTCCCATATATGCATGCGTTCCATTCGCTATGCAACTGTTCTGTATCTGGTATCTGGGTTAATGGGAATATCTATGCATGCTGTCATACCTAACCCTGGAATGTGTTGCCTATTACTAACCCACATATGATGATAACATTTAAACACCATAGCACATTTGGGAAGACTGGTCCCAGCGGACCCACCTGTCCCACCTCAGCTGGTCATGGCACTGGGCACCAGCACATCTGGGGCCCAACCTGGCACCTCCTCATCCATTGGTTCTGCACCACCTTTGGGTGGAACTGCTTCAGGGGATGGAGCTCGTCCCCCCCCCAGGAGCGGGCACAGACAGGAACCTGTCACCCGTTGCCAGGTCCGAGTCATGGTGCATTGCAAGCTTGAGGGCCGTGTGTTGCAACTAGAGGGTCGACCTGGCTCTGCGACTCAGCTCCCAGCACAGCTACCTTCGGAGCTGTGAAGGTGCAGTGATGACTGCCCAAGGGTAGGGACCTCAGTCCCACTGTTTCCACTAGGGGGCTCATGGGCTTCCAATTTCCCAGCACCCCTCCCCATCAAGGTGTCTACCCACCACATGTGTCATATACCGCCCCTATATGCATCTTATTTGTCTTGTCTGTTAACCTACTATCCGTCCCCAACATCCCACTCTCACCTGAAAAAAAAAGGGCAATCTGTTCCCCCAAAAAATCTCACCCCATACATAGCTGTCCATTTCGCACATGTGTCCACTGGACACATCTAATCTGGTCTAATTGGCATCACAACATATTATTGTTGTCCTCACCCCTCTCTCAGGAGTCTGAGTGTCCAAATCAACCTCCAAATTCAGTGTATATGCACAGCTGTTGCTATAAAAGAAATGGGCAGCTATGGACCTTCCCTACACCTGTCCTGCACATCCCTAGCTATTTTCCCTACTGTCTTTCCCTCTTTGTGCCCCTTTTTCACCACTTTCCTATCAACACTTTTTTTCTTTTCTTTTAAAGAAATTAGTGTGAGGGTAAGCAGGAGTAAGCACTTTTAGGCAGTAGTAAGCAGGTTTAAGCTTGTTTGCATGGGGGAAAGCAATGCCTACACACATTAAGCAATTGAAAAGCTGAGTATAAGAAACTGTAACTGGAAGTTAGCATTCCTTACCTCTGCACAAACCTGCTCAAACCAGCTTACAACTGCTTAAAAGTCCTTTAATCACTCTGCATCCAACAGCCCTTGTTCTGTCCAGCAACAAAATAAACAGCCTCTGCAAGGCTCAAACCTAGGACCCTGCATACCATGCTTTCCCACTAAGCCATGTCAGATATACATGACCCTGATGTTTTCACAAACATATCATCTAGCCCAGTCATTCAACAGTACAGGGAATGTATTTTAACATGTAGATGTATGTGTGTGTGTGTGTGTGTGTGTGTGTGTGTGTGTGTGTGTGTGTGCGTATCTATATCTATATATATATATATATATATATATATATATATATATATATATATATATATTAATATATAAATAGATATAAAATATCTATATATGTAGATATAGATATACATATAGAAATACCTATATATATATATATATATATATATATATATATATATATATATATATAGTTTCATATGAAACCATCGAATCACCATTTCCGAGACTAACATCATCGAGAAAACATCGCAGAATGACATCATCGAAATGTTACTTCGACTTCCATACCATCGAAAATGAGTTCTCAAACATAACTAACTGCAAATAGTGCCGCACACAAAAGTGGCAGTATCAAAACATGACATATGCTATAGCGTTGACACACAACACCTGTTCAATACCCCGTTCAGTGGGAAAACACTAACTATATGGACATATACCTATCTTCACCCATGGTAGCACTCTTCCTAGTATTACAATTGTATAATTCACGTGCATTCCCGGAAGTATACTTTAGCGTACTGTACAAAATGGTAATGCAGAGAAAAGCAGTACAGAAAATCAATGAACATAATGCACAGAAAGCACACCGGTTGTAACGTATAAACTATTTACTTTTCTTTCATAGCTCAGTTGCAGTACCCATTATTCCACGTAAAAATGTTGTAACCTCTGCCATGTTGGATAACTAAGGTCTGTCTTTTTAAAGTGACAGTAGCCTTTAAATGTTAAATATAGAGGAATTCAGTGAGTAACGGTAAATACCACAATAGAATTGGTTCCGTACTGAACACTCGATGGTATGGAAGTCGATGAAGTAACATTTCGATGATGTCATTCTGCGATGTTTTCGGCTCGATGATGTTAGTCTCGAAATGGTGATTCGATGGTTTTATAAAATATCTATATATGTAGATATATATATATATATATATATATATATATATATACATATATAAATATAAAAATGTATACATATGCATACATCTATAGATATATATGTCTACATCTATATGTATATATATATATATATATATATATATATATATATATATATATATATACAGCAATTTATATATATGCAAGCAGATATATATATATCTATATAGGTATATACGGACATACATCTGTAAATAAAAATGGGAACATAACAAAAACATATATGTCCACATGCACCGTTAATGGGGTTGACAGTCCCAAACAACATACGTCTTGTACGAATAGGTATACCCCCCCCAACAGTCAAACATCTGCCCTGCAATACACTACCAACTGTTGCAGATCCCATAACCAGGACTTGACACGACATGGGCACAAGATGTTAACAGTACTCCATCCTATCTGCATGATGTCAGGCTGGTATCAGTAACATATCATGCAGTACAGTCTGACTCCCATAGGGAATGTACAATGTGGAAGTAATCAACATCCCTAGGATATATACACAGATACATATATGCTAATACAGATATATATATATATATATATATATATATATATATATATATATATATATACATATATATATATATATATATATATATATATATATATATGTATGTAACTACACATACACAAGCAGAGATATGTATAGGAAGATACATATGTAGAAGGTGCACACAATATGGAACAGCCACTATGCCTACTGTTACCACCTTACCAAATGGACACTGTATGAGCCACCCATACAAATGACAATCATTGCCTGCAACATATACCCACAGAGAGATCAAAGGATATAACACCACACACAGGTCTACATACATGGGAAAGCTTTATTTGTGTAGTATTTCATTTGTATATGCCATGTCATATAGCTGTTTAGACACTGACATCCATATAAACAGAGTAATGCAACTGTGAAACAGTTATACTAATACAGTAGTCTGGAAAGGTTGATATATGTTGCTGTCCAGCAATAGTAAAGACAGACTGGGCCACAGGATACCAAACAATCAACAGTAAGTAGTGCAGATGTGTAGTTCAGCAGACTATATCGACACTCTGTACACAATCCCTAGGGGGTAAAGACCTCAGTTGACACAATGGGATGAAACTGTTACATAACAAGGCATAACTGACACTATCACAATCGCACTGACAAACAGAACAGTCTGTATGGCAGGAGGCAGTAGGTCTGCATTTACCCAAGGTGGATTGTATGGTAAAGTACATCCAGATACATTAAGGCAGCTTACCCCTGATACCACCACATGTTGTAACAGCCTGGTTAGTTATGATGCATCCCCCCACTAGACTCAATAATACAGGGCCATATACCACTGTTACATACACTGGCCTCTGGAGTGCATAAGGGCACACATGTATTGTGTAGGTGAAGCCCACACATATATGGCCCCAACCCCACAGTATGTGTGGGGGACACAACAGCAGTGGACTGATGGCAGGAATGGCAGCATGACATTCTCACAGCCCACTACAAAACAACCCCTGACAGCATGTCATATGTGCAAAGCCTGGTATGTATTTGGAGGATAGAGGTTGGAACACAGGCCCATGTGTGTAAAACTGTTGTCATACACTAAGCAAGTTGCTGGTGTTACAGGATATTCTGAAACATACCCTTAGTCAGGAATATGAAGTTATAAACAGAAATGGAATTAGCCATGTACTGATAGCACTCAACACACACACACTGCCAGTAATATATCTGACACAAAACCTATGCGGTGGACAGACAAAAGATAATAGGCACACCTCTGGTCATCAAGATGATAGGCCCACAGTTGAGAGCTATGCAGGCAGACTGCATTCCAAGTTAAACTAGTATGTACACACAAACCCTGTAACACCAGTGCTATACAATGCATACAACAACTCACACTCTGTCTGTAGTTATGGACCCTCCTACAAATATGTAGCTGGCCTGAGCATGCAGGTTCTCCTGTAAGAGGTATTGCTACCTGCTCTCTGTAACACTGATGCCCACACACAGGAAGGATGTCCATCATACAGAAAAGGTAAAGGGATCATGCCCACATGATGTAGGGATTTATAGTAGTTGGTTGCCATGACAGTGGTAACTGGAATTACTAAACAGCAGGCTGCATGCAGGTAGCAAGTGGAGGACACTGATTGGTGCAGAGGCCATCGCCTGATCATGTACATCACCTGCAAATTCCATGCTGCAATCTATGCAAAGCAGCTCAATCCAGTTACTGGAGAGAGACTAAGAGAGAGAGAGAGAGAGAGAGAGCACATATAAGAAAAAAAAAAAAGAAATACCAAACACTCTAGAAGAGTCTGCAGTCCCAGAACAGGTATGTGAAGTATATATGTATGTAATTGACCATAGTACTTGGTCCATAATAATGAGATAGATTGTGTGGAATGCTTTATATGTGCCTTCCACTGTTGTTGTTGTAATGATGTTCAGCTGAACAACTGCTAAGGAATATAGAGTCCGTCCCTGTGGGTAGTGGGCTATACCCCTCAACCGTGCAGAGCAGCACTAATTGATAAGATAGTGTGTGTTGTGTAATGGGAAGTAAGTATGTTACATGGCCAATAGCTGGTGGTGGAAGTAATGCCATTATGATGGACACGTGGGATCCACAGCCGCACCCTTGCAGGATACTCAGGTTAATCTGTATTGTAGCATGCAGGAATGCCATAGGTGTGTAATAGGTTTACCTGCAATCTGGCCCTACATATACCCCCCTAATGTCAGGCTGTGTCCATATGTGGCACCTGTCTGTGTTGTAGCAAGGCAGAACAGTGCAGCTGTGCAGGAAGGTGTTGTGACATTGTGGACCTGATGTCTGAATATACCCCACATATGGGTATGCATATGTGTACATATATACATACATACACACACACACACACACATATATATATATATATATATATATATATATATATATATATGTATATATACATACACATGCATATATCTATGTGTATGTCCACATATATACAGATACCCATGTGTGTATATATATATATATATATATATATATATATATATATATATATATATATATATATATATATAAGCACATATATACATCACATATATCTACACATATATAGATATATACCAATATGCACATGTCTACATATATACAAACACACACACAAACACCATCTTATTCAGATGCTGAAAATGAAGTAGTGCTAACCTATTTAATCCAGCACTACCCTGTCCTGTTTGGCTGGGCCACCCATGATTAGCAGGAGTGAACCACCCGGTGGAATGACCTAGTCCACAGGGTCAATGATGTTGGACTGCACACCACAGTTATGAGCAGGTCTGGCATCATTGCTCTGACCTGCTTTGCAATGCCCATCGGCATGCTGCTGCAGTCCGGGGGGGGGGTCACCTCACCACAGGGTGGGCCATGCCATTCATCCCCCACTGACATGTGTGGAGGAGCTCCTGGCCAGCCTCGTGGCACCTGCCCATCCGGACACGCACCAACTGCCAGACCCCTTTGTGGAGGTGGGTGCCACCCACACACCAGCCGAGGAGCGTGCAGGTAAGGCCACAGGGCACATCTGTAGACCACTGTTGTGTATACATCTGCATCGGTACAGATAGATCAAGCATATCTGACATGACATAGATATATTTTGTTGCTGCATAGTAGTGATAAACAGATGTCCATATGTGGTAGTATTGTGGAAATTGTTTAAACAATGACCACAGTGACAACCAAAACAAAAATAAAATAATAAAATCACTGTGTTGCAGCCAAAACTCTCCACAACCTTCCAAAGGTATAAAATGTTTTATTGAGACATAAAAATGTTTAAAAGGTATTCATTGAGCACTTTCATCCCCTCAGAATGGGGACTTCATCAGAATGCATGCCTTCTAAGTCCAACATTTATAGCCCAATGTGTTGATGACATCACATGCATACAAATGCATTTAAAGGCAGAACCACATTTTAAAAAAAAATACAGCTTAAAAAACATTTATAAACATCTGAAACCATATTTACTGCACTAAAAATAAGCTTTCCTAACTTCATGGACATTTTTAACATAGCCTTTTGTCCCTATCTCTCTTAATTAACAGAGGTTTTCCAGAAATAACTTATTTTAAACCTTTGCCCTCCCCTACCTGTAGCTTGATCTGCCATTCGACTTCTTTTTCTTCCATTACATTTCTGTAGTCTTCCCCTCTAGGCTTAACTAATACTTTCTCTAAGATTCCAAAATGGAACCCCCTGAAAATTCCTACAAACTAAATAATGCCTATACAGTGCATTATTATTATTCTTAGTGGATATCTGGTACACATGTTCATATATCCTATTACGTAATTGCCTTCCAGTTTTGCCAACATAATATGCAGGACATCCCTTACACAGTGCAAGGAATATGACACCTGATGTGTAACAGTTACCCTTAACAAATTCTACTTTTGTTTTAAGTATATTTTCTAAAAAAAACATTTTACAGTCTACTATGTACCAACATTGTGAACAGGATCCACACTTTATAGTACCATCATACTTGTTAACTTGAGTGTTCTTCACATATTCAAAACATTGTAGGACTGTACCTGGACATGCCCATGGAACCCCCTGGCAGGCACAGTGAACTGCATACCCTGCCAGGTATGGTCTACAGCTGTCCATAAACACCTGTGTAGGGCAGCCACATAGTAGAACCGTGTGCATGCATACCCACTGTATAGAAACATACCTAGGGCAACCCCATACCTATATACACCACAACACCATGCCCAGTTCACCATAGTACACCCCTCACCCACACACATGGTGTCAAACTTATAGCCCACCCTCAGCATCTGGCAAACCAACATCACACCCTGTGCATATGATGATACATGTGCCACATCCCTGTCATCCATACCATCAATGCAGGGACACGCTAATATGGTTCTGATGCACACAGTGACTGTATTACAGTGTACCACAGTACTGCAGTGTAACATGTTGTAAGGAGTAAAGTGTAATGCATATATGGCAGGTAGTGTAGCCATCCAGCAATGATGGATTATTGCTGTTAGTAACACTGGTTGGTTGTGGTCTCCATAATGTTTTCAATTTATGTTGTAGGTGTACATGTGTCAGCACGAAGATGGTCTGCAGTCATATTCCACAACGGGGTATGGCCTGTGGTGATACCATGGCTGTGACATAACTGGGGTACAGTTGAACACATGTCATTGTTAATAAAACGGTTCTTGCCTGTGCCACATGGACAGGTGACCCGCTGAGGTGTGTATACCCTGCAGCCTGATGTAGACCAATCCACATACATGCACACTGTTACTTGGCAACACTGAGACCAGACCCCTACCTAGCTATGTAATGATACTTAAGTGTGTGGCTTACATTGCACACACCACACAGCGTTTAGGGTGAGATGTGTCCCAGGTTACATGTTACATGCAGAACATCCCCGGACATGTACAGTATGCTAATGGGGGATGTAATGGGTGTATATGGACAATACATAGTGTGACATACCTTCATATACACATTAACAGACACATAACAGGCAGAAACACATCCAAGATACCAGGGCCTATCACTGCTAACTTGACCATGTGTCCAATGTGTTACAGGTAGGCTGCACACAGCACATGCATAACTGGCTGGATTGTGGTATCAGTTACCTGTATGGTTGATAGTGACAATGGAAACCATAACGTGGTACATGGGACATATACTGGGTGTACCTTGGTGTAATGACAGTGCACACAGCACCCACATCCCCCAGTGGATATTGTACTCCCGGAAACCCATGATGACACGCTGCCATACCCACTATCATACATTGGCCATGACTGCAATACAATCCATAGTATACCCCAACAGTGGTTCTACAGGGATATGTATCTAATGCATATGCCACATGCATAGTAGGGTGTTGCATTGTCATGCCTCACTTATGGGGTGCAACAGCACTATCTGTAATACTATGTGGCAATGGGTATTGTTTTAGGAGTATGTGGCCTTGGAATGCTGTATCCTACAGATACGGACATGCACAAGTACACACACATGCCAGAAAACAATGGGTAGCCCATGCCTATCAACCCATTTGTAAAACACTGTTGTGCTGGTACTGCAAGGGTCATGTAGCTGGTATTGGGAGGAGCTTAACAGGGTACATGTAATGTCACATACAGCAGCAGCCACAACTGACTATGGCAATGGGTGTTGCATTGGTTGTGAAGGCCCTCATGGAATTCCCAAGTACAGGTGTGCTAACACACAGACACTGCTATACTCAATCATGCACATGTACACATGTGTCACTACAGGGGTGCATCGTTGCACATGGTCATAGCTGTGTACCTAGCTATTGTCCAAGGGGAGATGGGTTGTGTAGGGTTTGTGTGTACAGTGGTATCCTGCCACCTGCCAGGTGGCAGCAGGCAATCTATCAACATACACTATGGTGGTGACCCTCAGGGTGAGAATAACATGCATCAGCCAATCCCCCAGGTGCCTCCTGCACATGGCCACTGAGGTGATCAAGTTGACATGTATGCAACATGCATTACAACACATGGTTAGTGTCTGTGATGGAGATCTGTATCCAAGCATGTTCAGTTGACTGTGGTAGTGTGGTGGAGGTACCCATGGCATGTGGTGCATACAGGGCGACATCTCCTATATGTGCCAGTTCTTACACAACTGGGCAGACATGTCAGTGTTAATCAAGCTTAGGTTGCCTGTACATATCCCATTTAGATACCTGCCATCTGCACATCTGTACAGGGACTGATAGACATCAGCTTGGCAAGTAGCTATGCAGTAGGATGAGTGTATTGACAGATAGATGTTTGACAACAATATGTATGCCATAACTACATGTCAGAAGCTCTCACTAACATGTGCTGTACAGACGGTAGTCTACAGTTACATTCCACATGACGGACCATTGCCCAGTAAGGGGTATATACTGTGACACAGCTCACACACCAGGTAAACAACAGGGAGGCCTCAGTGTCCAGCTATGCCTGCAGGTGTGCCTGTTGTCAGTACTGCATTTAGCACTCTGCATTAGCCTGGGTAAGCACTGTCAACAGTAGTACTGCCATGGTACACTACATGCCAGTGTGACAACATGTACCCTGGGCTACTACCCCTGTACATAACACATTCAAATGGATAACAGTGCTGTACAGGCCTCATATACATCTGTGTCCCACACATGACACTCACACCCCTTGCTACTGTAATGACAGCACATAGGCGCATGTATTGTACATGGCATTACATACACTTATTACAGATATCATTACCCTGCTATGTTATCAGACTGGGTGGTGTGACCTGGTTACCAGGGCTAAGCCATGCTTAGCAAGTATCAACATTGCTGCAATATAGCAGCTGAGCTGATTTTCGCACTGGTAAGTGAAGTTTACACTGTGTAAGCGCCCGTATGTTTACCCATAGCTTAGCACCACTTAGCTTCACACAAACACATACAAACCCACTTAAAGCTGCTCAAAACTGCCTTAACCACTCTGTATCTGACAGCCCTTCTTCTGCCCAGCAACAAAATGAACAGCCATTGCAGGTCTTGAACCCAGGACCCTGTACACTAAAGTCACAACACTTAACCACTATGCCATGACCACTGTGAAGGCAGCTGTCATTTTACCAATGTAGCTGTCAATACACATATTGAGTAGTATTGAACAATTGCCTTTAATTCCTAAATTGTGTAGTCCTTGTTATTAATATGACTGTTGCATCACATATGTTGTTTTATCATAATGTACACATAGCAGATATATGTGGTGAGATACATCTGGAAGGGTATACGCAACCGTGAGGTTTACACATGACAGGAATATGGTTATATACATATAATAGGTCTATATATGTCTACATGCACATGTATAGTCATACATATGTCTGTATACACATCTGTATAGTGCAACATATATATGGCCATGCCTACATCTTTTCGTATGTACACACACACACACACACATATATATATATATATATATATATATATATATATATATATATATATATATATATATATATACATACACACACACATATATGTTTATACATATACATATATGTAGATATATATATATATATATATATATATATGTGTGTGTGTGTGTGTGTATTATATATGTATATATAGATATATGTATATATAGCTATATGTGTATGCACATCCTATGTGTACAGATATGCCTATTTATGTGGGTGTATATGTAGCTATCTATAACTATATGTGCATACATATCTAGTCTGATATACCTGTTACTGTCGATATATATATATATATATATATATATATATATATATATATATATATATATATATATATGATGACACTTCATTTCACTGACAGTTCATTTGACTGACAAGTATTAGAAAATGGAATATGCCCCTTCCCACTGTAGTGCCCTGGAGTTAGAATATATAGTTGGGGGGTGGGGGCACATATGATATTGTTAAGTTTTGATATAATATTGCTTAGTAAAAGAAAAAGTAAGTGGCTTTGCCCCCACACACACCCAACTATATATTCTAAGGCATATTCCATTTTCTTGCTAATAATACTTGTCAGTCAAATGAACTGTCAGTGAAATGAAGTGTCAGTGAAATTAAATTTCAGTCATTTGGTCTCAGTCAAATGGGAGTCAGTGAATTGGAAGTTAGGTGAAATGAAGTAGATATATATATATATATATATATATATATATATATATATATATATATATATATATTTATATATGTTGATATCCATACGTATATGTGCATATGTTCACCATATGTCCTGAACATGGAGTGGAGCCCTACCTGAGCCCCAATAGTCCCAACCTCTGAGTGCAAAGGGATGTCAGGTATGTATTGCAGGTATATTTGTAGACTATTGCCACTGTAATAGGGATTGTCTTCACAGACATGGTGTGTGTGGGAGGTCATATCTGCTTTTAACGTGTGCCATTGGCTACAGACAGACATCCTAAGGACATCATAGTACAGTACCACTGCTAGCACAGTAATGCTCCTGTGGGCTACAGTAGAGATATGGCCAATATATGTGGACAGTCTGACACACTCTGGTCAGTCCAGAGGTATACACAGAACCCCTTAGTGCAGGACATGTGGACCATGCTTGACAATGTGTATGTTAACAGCCATGTAGATGGGTATATCACATAAATACTGGTTTACATTTGCCCCCATAGGTATGCATTCATACACCCCTGTCTGTCCTGACACATAATAACTGCTGGTACAGAGGTGCCACGGCCACATACTACCCACTAGTTAGTGACATACATCTGTACAGCATCCCACTGCATTGTCTGACATACATGACTGTTATGGTGGCCTGGCAGCAGTACATCTGGCAAGTATCTGGACATGACATATCACTGGGTAAGTACACTAAGCTACTAGGCATGTAACAAAGCACTGTGCAGGCTACATGCAGACTGCCTCAACACTGGCCTACATTTCCTATGGAGGAATACACATGTACCTGCATAGATAGCAGGCTCGACAGGCATGTCACAGCACAGAGTAACAGACACCTGTTTGAAAGTGCATAACCACAACCAATGTGAACACAGCCACAGCCACATATGGTAAGATAGCGTAATATTACAGTATATGGACTATCTGATCAACACCATCCTCATATGTACCACTCACACACCAGCCCTACATATGCTAGGCTGCTACCCAGTGTGGTCCGATGCCTGTCTGGGGTATGGGACATGTGTGTGTTTGGCCCTACAAACATGTAAGCCAATAGGGTAACATACAGTGGAGCAGCATGTAACATCAGATAGAACAGGACCAAGAACAATGACATCTACCACAGTCTGTACACAGGCCAAGGTACATATTCACAATACACACACTGTTGACAGTCACCATAAGTACACAGACCTCAGTACTGTACACACAACCACAGAATGTCCAGGTTATGTCCTCAAATATAACCCCTACTATACATAACATGTGTAGCAGTCTGATATATCACTGGCTTGTTATCAGATATGATGTCACTAGATATGGTGTACTAAACATATGCACCTCTTACTGCATGACATATGTACAAAGGTTGACAGAGTTGAGGCTGGAGGCACAAACACAGGGCCAATATTGACATGTTGCTGTGATAACCACATACATTTACTGTTGCAACAGAGTTTGTTGCAACATATGTCCTGAGAGATATGAAGTCAGTAATTCTCATGGCTGTCACAATCTACTGACTGCAATCCTCACACTACCTTCTGCAGTTCAAAGATAGGTGCTCTGTGGGTAACACAAGAAACACAAGGCACCACACACTGCCCAGTCTGCAGATGACCCTACAGATGGGGATTCCTCATAAACATAGCACTGACATGACTGGTATTAAAACATGTAGGACATCCATATCCACACACACCCTGTTAAACCATTAATCCAAATGCAGTATAGCAGCACTTACAGTCTATAGTCAAGTCAGGCACATAACCCTCCTGTGTGCTGGCCTGTTTCCACAGTGTATGGTGTTAGAGGTAAATCCCCAATCCATCTGTGATGCTGTTTGCCAAACAACAGATCTAGTTCCTGCTCACAGTGAATGAAAAGGCCCAACACCAACATGATGTTCCTAGATATTGGAGTGTGTTTCCATGCAATTGGCTATGGGAATGTTACCATACTTGTTCCACATGCAATCAGCTAGAAGAAGGCTGCAATTCATGCAGAGGCCATCAGCTGATGATGAGCATCACTTACAATACACATGCTGCTGCCTAAGTAAAGAACGTGTACGTCTCCACATCCACCAGAAAGGGAGGGAGAGAGGCAGACAGAGGCTAAGATAAGTCAGAGAGGGGTGGGAGAGTAAAACTTAAGCATGTTTGTGTCACACACCTACCAGTGCAGGGTATCAAACCCCCAACTGACTATGTATTGCTATCACATGTCTATGCAGTTATTGGATGCGCCACATAGGTTACATGTTGAGGAACCCTCCAAACGTATATGTGATTTTGAGTGACATCTGCAACAGTGATATGTTAGGTATACGGTAGGTGTAGTACACGTGCCTGTCTGCATGAACAGGTGTAAGCATCAACACAGCCAATTGACAAACTTGGCAGAGTCAGAAATACAACTCATCACTAGTTAGATTGCCGCAACACAGTACTGTGCAGGTATCACATGCACCACAGGGATTATACAGAGATTATACTGGCAAAGGGTATGTGGAGGTGTCTGACATAAGACAGCATGCTTCAGTATGCCAATGGGGGTTGTAGTGAGTGTGAATGTGGTCATAGGCATCATACACCACACACAGACACAGAGTGCCAGTACTGACATGCATGGGTGCATTGCTTCATGGGTGTGTAGTGGTCGACTGTGCCAGACTGCTATACAAGGCAAGGTGATGGGTATACCTTGGCATCAGGCCACATGACAATGGTCTGCAGTGTGGCTCAGGGGTGTAGTGTCTGGATTTGCCCACACAGGTGGGAATTGTAGTCACCATCAGGTCACCAGGGTAACTATTGTGTGTGGCCATTGCTGTGCATTGCTTGCCTGCATGTGTTCCTTAGTCCATGACATGGATGGTGTCTGGGATGTGCACACGTCCCACATGCATGTTCAGTGACTTGGAATTGTACCTGGGGTGTCTGCCCCACGTTGTGTACACAGATTGTTATCATCAGATGTGCCAGTCCTAGCCTCATTTGGCGTGAACTGTTAATGGACAGTAGATCAACCCTGCACCTACATTGATAGCATGATATAGGTATTCCCTGGTGTCAGTGGCATCTGTCCATACAGGGCATGTGTTTCAGGCATGGTATGTCCTTTGTGGGTCACATTTGATGGCACCACAGATGTTGCAGGTGTCCAGTGGGGAACATTGGGAAGGTGCACTGTCTGCATGTATGTGCCTATTGGACTGATGGACAGGATGCCATGCCCTCTGTAGCCCACTACAATCACATCATGGTTACTATCAGTGGGCAATATGCAGGGTATTACCAACATAGCGGATGTAGCCTAGGCAAGTGTGTGTGTGTATGAGACATGGGTTGAGAGTGTTCTCTGGGTGATACAAGGGTTGCTAACTTTATTCGCTTGGCCTTGATGTTACATGTAGGGGTATGGATTTGCACCCCAGCCTCTTATCTATTTCACATCTGTTATCCCTGTATGGTGGACATTGTGACATATACTAGGGCCACCATATAGGAAATATGCAAAACCCACTCTGTGATGAGTCCAGTTATTGCACACTCACAGCCACCTCCACACAGGATATGAATGACAAACACAGACACAGACACACCTGCCATGTCTGGGATTAGAATTCCTACCTAACTAGTTTAGTACACTACAGCACTATACAGTTATAGGACGTGCCATGGAGATTACTTGAGTACTCCTTCCCCAAAGGTGTATTTCACAGTGAATGACATCAGCAGGATTGCCAAATTAGGGCATTTGAATTGTAGTGAGTGTGACTAGCCTAAAAAGCATTGCTCTCTACACAGACATAGAAACACACATGCAAACAACCACACCTGCCATGTGTGGGAATAGAACACCTACCAGAGTTCTATATCACACTACACCATTATAGGACACACCACAGGGATTAATGGAGCATTCCTTCCCCAAAGGTGTATTTCACAGTAAATAACATCAGCAGGATTGCCAAAGTAGGGCATTTGAAAAGCATTGCTCCCTACACAGGCATAGAAACACACACATAACCATCCACACCTGCCATGTGTGGGAATAGAACCCCTACCAGAGTTTTACATCACACTACAGCATTACCCTGTTATAGGACACACCACGGGGATTACGAGAGTACTCCTTCCCCAAAGGTGTAATTCACAGTGAATGACATCAAAAGGATTGCCAAAGTAGGGCATTTGAATTGTAGTGGATGTGACTAGCCTAAAAAGCATTGCTCTCTACACAGACAGAGACACAAATGCACCCAGTTGCCATGTCTGGGATTAGAACTCCTACCTAACTAGTTTATCACACTACAGCAGTATGCAGTTATAGGATGCACCACAGAGACTACTAGGCTACAACTTTCCCAAAGATGTATTTCAAAGTGGATGACCTCAACAGGCTTGTCGTAGTAAGGCTATGGGGAGGGCAGTTTGTGTGCATGAGCCATAACCCATTCATCTAGAGGTTGACACACCACATGTGGGCACACACACGGTTATATTCTACAAGTACATGCATGCAGCTGCTAGATGATTACTTCTTTGTACAGTCATGTTGCACAGCTAGCACTTGAAACACATAGTCTGCAATGCTGACGGATACCAGTGGCTAATGTCTACAGTGAGTGACATTTAGACCTCATGTGGTTGTAGCCATTTGGCTGTGTGCTGGGTGGGACAGGCCTCATAATGGATGGCTCCTTGTCGCAGTCAGTCTCTTCCACACATCTATGTACATCTACGTTTGGCTTTTTATAGTGTGCTGTCCTTGGATATATGTCTGTATTCCTATCTACTGTGTGTGCAAAGCATGACTGTTGCATACTGAGGATTGTCTGCACTAACATCTGCAATTGCCAGATATGTATGGTCCACTGTTGTTTGCAGACATGGGCTTCATTTGTTTAAGTGTGTGAGCATGCCCAGTATTCCCTTCTGTATTGAATGTGTGGATCGATTCCAGGTAGTGTGTACTCAAGTGCAGACCTTTGTGTTGTACACCTACAGGTAGCAAACTGTATCTGCAGGGTATCCATCGATCATTTGGCAAAATGGGGACAAAGTGTGCAGGGGATAGTGTGTACTGTAGGTGATTCTGTCTGTGCTGCTTCAGCTACATGGTACTGCTGTTAGCAGAGTTATTCAGATATGTGTACTGTTATACACTGTGATGTTTTCTGTCCTCATGTACTGTCAGGTGGACATTCCTGCTCACAGTGATGTCTTGGGGGACAAGGGTGACTGCAGCTGTGTGCGGTATTGTGGGCAGACGCCTACATATTCATAGTAAGTTATGCCATTCTGGAGGGGGAGCTGCAGACACTTGCTGCTGGATCTGTGTATCTGGTTCAGCACCTTGGTACAGAGGTGGCAGAGGATAACGTACTTGTACATCCATTGACTTGGCAGTATGGCCTTGTATTGCTGTGGCAATACTTCACAACTGTACAGATTCACACAGGTTACCCAGAGGCAGGGGCCATGAGTCAGGACATAACCCCTATTGCGGTGTATGGGCATGTATGTAGCCACCCATTTATGTGTTTGCAGCCAGGAATAGTGTGTGCACACAGCTTTGTGTCGAACCTTGCACATTCTATGCTGCCAATGTCCCCACCCTCCCCCTCTGTTATTCTATCCTCTTCCACACATTATGCATACATTCTCTGATACTTTCCCCTAAGGTTATCACCTCATCACAGCTGAGTGTTGGTGTTGGTCCAGAGTTCATGCAGTGGGACATGGTGGCCATTTTACTGTGGTTTGTCCACATGGCCTTGCATATGGCTTATGCAGAGTGTGTTATGTTGTTATTTGGGTGTCCATGACATAACATGCATTGGCAGTATGTGTGAGACACAGGCCATTGGCAGAGGCCTGTGGGCCATTAGGTGTTGATGCGGGCCAGATGTGGCAGGCCATTGCATTCTATCAGTCCTACAGTCTCAGACCGCCATACAGTATATTCCCCTGGGGTGACAGGGTAGGTGTGCTAGGTGTTCATGCCAATACCTTCTATCAGTCTTGTTCAGGTGGTGTGGATGCTGTCAGGGTGCTACCTATGGCTAGCGACACACCTGCACTGCATGCTGCATTCATTCGCTATTGCCATATACAGGTAGGGTCATATTGTACTATTCCTCACAGCAGGGATATGACCAGAGGGATACCTGTGGGTGGTGTTTGTGTGAGCTGGGTGCATGTGTGCTATAGACACTACTTTCATCTGACACACAGATATGCATTGGGCATTCCAATTATGCTGGCATGTGCAGGTACATCAGCTGTTTCCCAATACATCAGTTCTACCTCCTTTGTGATCTGCAAGTGGTCAGGCAGACAACACCGGTATCCCCTACTATAGGGGACCAGATAATGTGATGCATACCTGTATGTACAGTTGCAAGGGTGTCTCCATTTCACAGTGACACAATATATACTGTATGTCTGGGGTACTTCCCCCTGTGTACTGCTTGTATATCTAGCCCAACAGCCATGCCATGTCAGTCTTTCAGATGGTGACACATATTACCACCATACATTTACAATGGCTTACTGGTAGCATGTGTTATACTGGTTGGTATTGTCTTTGGCACTGCAGTTCTGAGGACTTGTCCCTGTCATCAGCAGTAGTGAGCAATGGCCACCAGATCTTACCTCAACGTGCATACTTGCTGACCACTCTCACACAATATGAAACACACACCAACCTAACACACACATACCTGCATATTGTGCAGATGCTACGACCTATTCTGCTACCTTGGCCACCTCTGTGCATCTGTGCTCTACTGGTATTGTACCTACACATACATGTTACTACATTTCTACATAGGGTTGTGGGGGGGGGCACACCTGACTATTACGATGTGTGTACATCGGATTGGGGGTGCACACCAGACCGTTACTACATTTCTAAGTAGGGTTGGGGGAGCACAACCAACTGTTTCTACATTCCTACACAGGATTGTGGGAGGGGGCACACTTGACTGTTACTACATTTCTACGCAGGATTGGGGAGGGGGGGTAGCTGTCTGTTTCTACATTTCTACACAGTGGTTGGGAGGGGGCACACCTGACTGTTAGTACATTTCTACACAGGATTGGGGGAAGGAGCACACCTGACTGTTTCTACATGTCTACATAGGAGTGGGGGGGCACACCTGACTGTTACTACATTCCTACATAGGATTGTGGGGGGGCACACCTGACTGTTTCTACATTTCTACACAGGATTGGAGGGGGGACACACCTGACTATTTCTACATTTCTTCACAGGATTGGGGGGCACGCCTGACTGTTACTATATTTCAACACAGGATTGGGGGGCACACCTGACTGTTACTACATTTCTACACAGGATTGGGGGGGCACACTTGTACATATTTGCTATGACTGCACTGGTATGTCAGGTATTCCATTTCATTCTGTATTCTAACCTATCATGCTGACTAGAGGCATATCAGTGTACTACAGGTCTTAGCTTTGATTGACCTACATATTAGTTTCTGACTTTCTACCCTTCAGAACTAACATCCCACTGCCTGACCTGCTGTAGTCTGTCTGTGTAGGCCTGGGGGGGTACCCATATGCATCATTCAAATGCCATAGCACAGCCTTTGTTTGTGCTTGTCTACACCTGTCCTGCTGGCTGAGACTGTTGTTGAGTATGTGAGCCTCCCTGACAGGCATGAGTGAGTCATATGGACACACATGTGGCCCAGCACATTTCCTGTAGTGAGTTTTGTCACCCTGTGTAGTACTGGCTACTATAGTGACACCAGCATTTGTTACAGATCTCATGGTGCCACTATAGGTGTCTACTATCTGCTGGCATACAATTCAGCCACCCAGTTCCCTTGGATGCTCGCATCCATACCATAGATACAGGTAACAACATATTCTACTCCATTTGGCAATTGGTAGGTTGAGTGACTTGTCTTGTGGGTGTCCCAGTACTGAGGGTGGTGCTGCAGGTCTGCCCATGTTGGATGCACATAGTACACTCCCTACACATGGTTGAACACAGGTGGTGTCATGTTTGGCATCCGTTTTACTGTATGTGTGAGTCAGAGAGAGGTGTCATTCCCTGGGTCCCTCCTGTGTCAGTGTATGTGCTATGTGTTGCTTCTTTGCCAAGGCCAGGGCATACTGGGCATGCCCCCTTCTGCCTACTGGGGCAGGCTCAAATTGTTCCTCCTCTGAGTCACTCTGTGCCTGTGCAGGCCTTGGCAATGGTGGGGGGGGGGGTTGTGTGGTCCTGCCCCATGCTGTTTCTGTTGCAGCTGTTTCCACAGGATCATATTGTGTAACATGGCACATACGATGACAATTTGGGTACATGTAGCTGGTGAGTACTGCAAGGCTCCACCGGATGTGTCCAGGCACCAGAACTGTGACTTGAGCATCCCAAACACATGGTCTATTATAATTCTGGTCTGTGCATGTGCCTCATTATAGAGTTCTTGTTCGGGTGTGTGTGCATTTCTGGTGGGTGTCATCAGCCAAGTCTGCAGTGTGTAACCAGCATCCCCCACTAGGTGACCATAAGGGATGTCCCCATTGGCAAATCTCTGGTACAGTTGCATCAGATGCCAGATGTGGGAATTGTGATAGCTTCTGGGGTAGCCATCACACACATTCATTATTACACCCTGGGCATCAGACATGACCTGACAGTTGATAGAAGGGAAGCCCTTGCGGTTGATTTAGACCCTACCCCGCTTTGATGCATATGTGTGTGCAGTCTATAGCACCCACAAACTCAGGGTATTCTGCTATTTGGTGGAACAGTTGCATATTGCTGGCCAACGCCTCACAGGTGTTGGGGAAATATACATGCTCACCGACATGTGCTGACATGGCATCCAGGAACTGATGGAGTACCCTGGATGCTGATAACTGTGAGATCCCCATCATATCCCCAGTTGGCCTTTGGAAGGTACCTGTAGCTAGTATTCTTAAGCCTACACATACCTTGGTATCCACTGGGATGGGTTCCCCTCTGTTAGCTCTGTGTGTCAGGCGTGGCCGGCACAGCTCAACAATTTGCTGTAAGAGGTCCCTGTCCACCCTATAGCACTCCAGTATCTCCAGCTCATGTAACCCCTGGTAGGTTACCCTGGGTCTGTACACTCTTCTCCATCTCCTCACTGTGGGTTGGTCAACAGCATTCACATCCTCACCACCCTCAGTCTCCTCTTCCACATGTTGTATGATAGCTATTGCAGCCCCTATCATTTTGTTGTTTTGTTTGTTAAACCTTCCCTGCTTGTATACACCAGTGGTGTAGAGTATGAGACAAACCAGAGGGAAAGGTGTTTGCATAGTTTATAGTAGTGTTCTGGGCTGGGCTGGTCTGCTGCCTGTGTAATTGGCTGATTCTGATACATTTCACCTGCCAGTGATGCTAGTTCTCCTAAATTACCTTCCTACTGCTGTTTTCCCTTCCCATTGCCTTCCTGTTTAAGCCCGGGGGCACACCGTACAGACACAGTGCTCAAATGTGCACAGAGCTGCTATTTCCTGATTTACTTTTTTTCCTTTAAATTTACCTGGTGCGTGGCATGCACACCCGCTTAGTCAACGTAAAGACTGCCAGGCAACCTCAGACATGCTATGCTAAGCTTTGAGAAAATCGGAGCCACAGGGCTCCAGTCCACTTACAGCATGCCTGACAACCCCCCCATGATGTCAGCTAACTCCTAGGCTTGCACCAAGCTATTCTTGCTCTTACACTGTTGGGAGCTGACTAGCATGCAGGGTAAATATGGGATTCACTATCATTCCCCTCATTTGCATAGGATTGCCTGCTAATGCATAGCTACATGTCCCACACTGAGCCTCCCCCATTAGCAACCACTATTCATTGGCCATGTTGTCTTCTACCTGCCATTGAGTATAATAGCAGAATAGTGATTTTAGTTAGAATGCTTATTTTAGGTTTATTTCCTTATATTCCCCTCGATCCGGTTTGTGAGCCGCTGCCCTATGCTTAAACAGCCGAGATGGCCTAAAAAAAATAAAAGTTGATTTATTTTTTTTCCAAGTGTTTTCCATGCCAATGGCCCTTATAGTTGGCCATTGACATGCTTTATACATGATATCCACCCTTTATTTGGAGCTGTCATGGCTCTGTTTTGTAATTTGTAGAAATGTACTGCGTTACTGGCGGAGTATATTTCTGAAGATTACACTAGTCCTGCACGGCCAGTTTCCAGCTTCCTGGATCACAAATTCACCTCATTTGAATGGGTTTCTCCTGCAAATGGGTAATTTGCATACAGGGGCTGAGTCTGTGCAGGACTAGTGCAGGAGCGCTCGTGCACACTCCTACAGGTTATTCCTGGATCGCAGGGCAGACATATTGCCTGCTGGAGCTCCTGCACTAATCCTGCATGCCATGCAAGGCTTACAGAATCCAGGGGATAATTTATATTACAAAAAGTATTTCATTTTAAAGGATTTAATCTTTAACTGGTTATTGATACAATTAGTATTAACATTTTCAAATTAAATTCTGTTATATGGTTAGACTGTTTTCAAATGCAATAAAAAGATAGACAGCTAGATAGATAGATAGATAGATAGATAGATAGATAGATAGATAGATAGATAGATACTAATTATTTAATTAACATATGTCAAATAATCTAATCTTTTTTTATCAAATACTTGCTTATTTTCACAACAGTGCAGGAAACTAATACCATAAGTAACAAAGGCAATAATCCCTTAATGGGTTCTTACAGTCCTTACTGGTAGAGGTCAAGAATATTTTCAGACAATAGTGCTTCTTTGTTCCTTAGGCAGGGATTACAGCTCTTTATAATGTAAGAGAGGATTGCATCATTATTTACTTCAGTCTAGGCTTTTAAGAATCTAAAAAGCAAGTCTGAGAATGCCTTTCCCATAACAGTTATAGAAAGTAATACTGAACTCAAATGAACAGCACTGAAAAGCCATTATAAATAATGATCCTTGCCTTATTTAAGTGAGTGACCTATTTAAGCACATTGTTTAACAATGCTATTCTAACATCAAAACTGCAGACTAGTTGTGTATGTTGTTTTCTTCTCATAACTATTTAAATTTCAATGAATTTTTATAATTGTATATAATTCAAGTAAACATGCATGAGAGCTAAAAACGAGTAAAATATTTAGGAAAGCTAACTGTAAGATACCAGATTTTTGCCTCGGCTTATTTTTGTCAGCATGTGTTTGAAGTAATTGGACAGTGGAACTGCTTGGCACTGAATACTGTTTATAACAGTTTGCATATGGTCCTGCACGTTTAAAAGGACTGCATTTCTCTTACCAACAGTGATGAACATGTGACTGTTATTTCAACATTTATCAAACATTAGTTGAGAATGCACTATTACATTAATAAAATCAATTACTAGAGGTCTCATTCTATGTATTATATACATCTGCTGTATTTTGAAATGAAAACTGTGCAGACATTTAGTACCACAGAACTCCCAAGGTCCATTCTGTATTATAATTGCACACATGAAAGCATATTTAAAATATGCATCTGTCAGCTTTTTATGGAGCAGTGAGGAGATGGAGTCAAAACAATTGCGGACATCAATGCCCACATTAAAAGACAAATTTTAAATAACAGCTGAATAAGAAAATTAATAGATTATGCAGAGCTGTGTTAATATGCATTTTCTGAAGCATACACCATTTGCACCTCTGTATGGCATTATTTGAAGGCAGAATTAAAGGTTGCCTGCATCTAAGATCACAGTATATAATCTGTTTTTTTTTTATTCATGGTGTATATCACAATGTTTAGAATAACTTCTCTGCGAAAGTCATCAAGGAGTAATTTGTATATATCTCATGGGGTTCTACTACACAAGGTTTAAGGTATTACATAATGAAGACTCTAACGCTTCGTAGGTCTTTCTTGCAGTTTTTCCTGAATGGTTTGTCTGCGTGACCTTTTTACCCCTTGGTTTGCCTTTTCCAGATATGCTCACTCAAATAATCGTTTTATTGCCACTTTATTGAATATCCTCACTTGTCTTATACTGGATTGTTTTTGTCCCTGGATCTCCAGTGAAAATAGGTATCCAGCTGGTCATTCATTGTTAGCAAATGCAAATAAAATAAAATAATTAGTTTTGCTCACATCAAAAGTCAGCTTCTCTCCACTAGACAAAAGCAGCAATATGTGTAATAGTGGATGAAAACTTCTTTTTCTATGAATACTTTTGCCATTACAAGATTTGATACTTTTAATGTCACAGCAACATGTATTATAGCAAGAAAATATATTTTGAAAGGATCCATTACTTTCTACAAAATGACTCAAATGTGATTGGGAAACACTAACTCAGGATGTGATAAGTCTGGGCACTGAGGTAGCACAAGGGGTTTATAGGGGTTTCACATGCACAGCAATATGTTATACTATGCAATCTGACCACCAGTCTATGTATGAGACTCAGTTGTCTTTTATGGGGTGAGATGAAATGGGATCAAACACTCGGAAAAGAGAAGTCACATGGCCTGTCTACCTAATGGGGTCTGACTGTTTTCTTTTTGGCAAGTTTGGCCATTTCCTTCTTTAAGAGATATCAACCATTAGGAGGTTGACTGAAATTACATACAGCTGGTACTAACTCCTGTGGATCAGGTGAAGTGGTTTATAGTGCAATTCCAAAAAGCATAATTCAAAAAACAAAAAAAACACATACAAAACTAATATATTTAACATCTCCATGGCTGAATTACAGCAGATAAAAAAGAAACTAAACACCAAACATACACCACTGCCTCAGATAATTCAATAAACTGGGATAAAGTGAACCACAATATTTAAAATTCAAACTGCAGACCCTCACTTGTACTTCCCACACTGAAGTGTTGTTATGCCATGCAAGACTCTTTCTAATTATTGATTATGCTGTACCACTTTTACTAGTCCATGTCAAGGGTGGGACTATGCTTTTTAGTGCTGCATTTTATTACCTTTTGTTAGTTCTGAATTTGGGTTAGAAAAATGTAGTCACTGGATTTAGTACAGCATTGTATGTCTATGTAAATACAGACGATCTTAGAAAAGTACTATTTAAACTGTGAGGTATGTTGTTATTTATTTTTTTCTTCCAGAACATACCCTTCACATTTAGTTCCTAACTATTATTTCACTGCATATTTACTTCTCAGGTCTGAAACTTAGGGTCTGTGTTAAATGTTCGAACATCCAAAATATCAAACATTACATGGTCAAGACCAAATGTTTGACATTTGGATGTTCGAACATAAAAAAAAAAGTAAACACAGAAAAAAACACTTTACCAGTGTAGGCAGGGGGGCAAGCCCCTCTGCACCCCCCACACCCCCCTACTTAAATATACCAACTCCAAGACTGCACATCAGTGCAGAAAAGGTAAATTCTTCCTATCCGCACCATACAGTGCCATTGAAAGTCTATTGTTGAGCACTCAAAATTTCGAATGTGTGGTCTCGACAATGTAACGTTCAAAATTTTGAGCGTTCAAAGATTTGACAGGTACCCGAAACTTATATCTTATTCATTCTTCTTAGAGTCATGACAACTCTTTCTTTCTTAATGTGTTTTGGAGAAGGCAGCACTGAGTCATCAATAGGTTTTCTCTACATAGTACAGGGAATCTGCCAGCTTTATGAATCACTCCAGTGAAGTGATAGCTAATGATCCTGTTTCTATTCAGTCTATCCTTCTGTAACTCAAAGTACTCACATTTCTTTTTTGATTGATTTAACTGCAGGTAGATAAATAAATGTAAACTTTCAACTGATTATTTTATTATTTATCTACATAGGGTGTAGTGATCACCCTGGCAGAGGTTATGAAAGACAGTGGGATTAACTGGCAGTGTGATTCAGATCACCCCATCTTACCCCTTCTGGTCAGCTATGGATTTTCTCTTACATATCTAAACCAGGGCTACCACCATTAAGAGACCTAAATCTTGTTCTACTAGGACTATATAAATCCAGTGTGACACTACTCCAGGAAACCAAACTAACAGAGAAGGAAGCTGTACAATATGAGATAGTATTTAGGAGGGAATCCACGGTTACCCAACCCTGCCTGTGCTGGAAGGATGTCTGTACTGATCAGAGAGAATCCGCACCATGTAAGGTAATCTAGTACAAGGATGAAAAAGGATCATTGTCCTATACAGCTCTCTTCTTGGGAGTTTAGCATTGACAAGTTCATATGGTCCCAGTACCAAATTTTGTTGTTCATCTTCTGTTTGAATGAGTGCTCAAAATACCATCCTGCTGAAAAATCATTTGGACTGGCGATCACAGTCTTGCACTGGAATCTCAGTTATGCAAATTTGTGAGTTAGAAGGAGAGACATTAAGCCCAACAAAAAGATGTTTAAAAATATTACAGGTGCAAAAGGCCTAATAGGTGTGTGAAAGCCTAGGATCTCCAGATATCAAGCTTACACATTCCATATGTCTGCTGCTCTTCACTGGAGTAATTTATACTTCCTGACATGTTCCCTGCAACTTAATCCCCTAAGTAAAAAGAAATAAATCAAATTATCGCATATATCTGGCTACTCACTTTATCCTCAGCCTAAGAACATATTTGACCTCCCATCCAAAGAGTTTCTAGAGTTGAAACCCTCTGTTAATATAAAATCATAGAAGAGGATAATTTGTTATTCTAGGAATATGTCAGACTAAGTCAATCGCTTTCCTCTACGGTAGTGATCAGGAGATTTTTTATTTTAATTTATCCAGACCAAAAAGCAAAAAACAAGATTGAAGCTAACTCCCCCCCCCCCCAATTGTTAGAAAAAAATTAAAGATTTGGAAAGTCATGGAGAGAACACAAGTGGTTTGTGTCCAGTAGATTTTCTGTAGATCACTTGGAGGTGCTAATAAATTGTACTGAGTGGGCAAAAAAGAAAGGGGAGGTAAATACAGGATAGTCCTTATGGACATGCGGAAAGCTTTTGACTGTATTTAGTGGGATTATATGGAACAGGTATTGCTGAAAGTGATATGGGAAGTATGATTAATAGATAGGGCTAAGGCTTTATATACAAGCCTGATCAATGAGGCTCTTCATAAATGGAGATGTATAATAGGAAGTCCATGTGACAAGGCTGCCCCTTTCATTGGCATTATTTTCTGTGGTGCTTGAGTGTTTCAGTCATATAGTTAGAATAGTCTTGAGAAGTTAACAGGAAAAACAGAGGAAAAACAGTATTTGCTTATTTGCTGATGACTATCAGAGGATGTAAATAGAGGATCTCAGGGATTCTGAGTCTATTCCAGGATTTTCTGGACACATTGGGTTTGACATTATTCCCAAATAACTCTGTAGTTGTGAGAATTGGTAATAAGGGAAGATGTTTGGTGGTACTAGTAGAGATAACAGAAGGGAACAGATGTTTATGACTTCTGGTGTGTGAATCATTTTATACAATTGAGGAGGAAATTACAGAAAGTGTAAAGATAAAATAGGGAAAATCTGAGATAAATGGGAAGGAAGATTTAATATGTTAGGGTGTATAATACGTGTATGTCAGAAAAATATGTATTAGTAATATGCTTAGTGCATTTAAGGCTTGAAAAGGGTTAACGCATTTATTCTATTTCATACTGCATAAATCTGTACGAATTGCAGAAGTTTTCTAACCTTGTATTGTCATGAAATGTGCGCAGCTATTGCTTATGCTTTGGAAATTTACAGGGAAGCAGATAATTTCTGCTTGTGTCAGGAAAATAATGAATAGAACAATATCACTTGTATTAATGTTATGTGACTTAGACAAGGAGTTCCGCTTGTGCTGTGAGAAAACACACAGCTGCAGAAGCTATAGATAATCAGAACAAAGACTGCTTGAAAATATGAACTGCAATCAGCATTTGCTTGTGTCTAAGTTAGAAAAGTACCTTGAAATGTAACACATGTATTAGAACTACACAGTAGAAGTTTGTAACGGGCTAAGGCCCACCAAGTCCAGGTTGTTTTTCTCAAAATGTTTTTCATAAATCCAGTCATGTCAGCAGAAAATCTGAGTAACATCTGCTGTAGAACAATACTAAAAGTTGTGTTTGATTACGTCAGCCATAGAAGGCAATGTCTTGTAGAACCGTATAAGAATAGCATACTTCCTGTTAGTAGTTAGGCAAAATCCTGTATTTGCATGTTTTTGTCTCCTTGCAGCAAGTTATTAAATGTGCCTTAACTGAACCTTATGTGTATTGGTCTTTGAAGTTTTTTCCTTTGACAGATTGGTCCTTCGGACCGGAAACCCTCACTTCGCCTTGGATCAGACAGGCCAGGTGGCTTGAAACCGTACGGGGAAGAAACCACATCAGTTCTTCTTATTTGAAAAGCCCTCCGACTGAATTGTCGTACAAAAGAGGCCAGCCACTTTCTGATCTGCGACTGAAGGACGGGTTTTCACTAACCAGGTGATCAATCACGAAGGCTCAGGTAAGGTGAATCTACTTTTTTTTCTGTTTTAGATCAGGGAGAAGATTTGTACTGTTTTTGTCAGGACTGTATTTTTACAAGTCAGGGACAGAAAAGATTACTGTCTTGTCATAGATCAGGGAAAACAGAGTAGGTAGGCAGTCATTCTGAAGAGACTATAACAAAATCCGTGGTACCATGTTAAAAATAAGGAGTTACGTAATGATTAAAAGGTTAGAACAAAATGGGTAATAATTGCACAAAAAGACCCCAAAATCCACCGTTAACCAAAGACGTGAAATACATGCAGTCACAGCGTGCTGATAATATTAAATACTACTCAAAATGGGTTAATAAGTATGAATTTGACAGTAAATTAGAAAAATCCTTGCTTGTTAAACTTGTCAAACAGCTTAAAACCGATTCCAGAGGTCGGGTAAAAAAGCAGCGCCAATTAGGAATTCCTCAGGCACACAGGTGGATTGAGGAGGTAAACCGTAGGGAACAAAAGAATAATGATTCAAAAGCAATGTTTTTAGATAAGGAGGACAATAACTTAGCAACAGCATCGGCCCCTTCACCTCCCTTACCAGAATATGAAGCATGTGAACAGGTTAGTCCACCCCCACAATATCCTGCTGTCACCGTAAATAGAGACACAACAAAAGAAAAACCGTTTATTAGAGATCCCATTGAGACCAGGTCTCGAACATGGGCAGGTAACTCAAAAGGGGACATTGAATTATATCAAATGGGTAGGAGTTCACGATCTATGAGTGAAGAAGAAATATGCCCACTTATAGAAGTGCCTAATCCTCAGGCATGGCAAGAAGGTCAGGACCCAACTATTCTAGTGTATAGACCCTGGACTCCAGAAGACATCCGGAAAGCCACTGAGGGAATCCCCCATCCAAAAGTTAATTTTAGAAAGTTCTTAGAAGATTTACAAGGAATGAGGCTAAGTTATAATTTAGACGAAGAAGAGGTAGAAAAGGTAGTCAGACAAATTGTTGGACCAGATTGGCACATGATTAGTGGCAACTGGAATCCCCGTGAAGCTGCACTCAGGCCCCTCCCACATAGCAGCACAGAACTAGACAACAGAGTGAAAGGTCTTACAGACCGAATCTCTGAGAAATGGAAGCCTAGGGCAGACTGGACTTGCATTAATCAATGCATCCAACAAGAAAGTGAAACCATTGACAGATATTATGCCAGACTGTTAGAATGTTTTAATAACCATTGTGGAATGCAGGTTCCTGAAGATCAGACACAAGATTCCCCATATGAGCAGCAGTTAAAGAATGCATTTTTGAAAGCAGCATTGCACCCATAAGCAGTTTCATTACAAAGCACATGGTAGATCATCGTACAAGCAGGTTACAGTCATTACTTGAATATGCTAGGCATGCCGAAAGGCACTTTAATAGCAAAAAGAAAAAGAAAGCCTAAGTATTTTCAGGTAGAAGATGGAGCAAAAGTTTATGTAGTACAGTCCGGGAAAAAGGGCAAGAGAAATGCCCAGGGAAACAAACAATCTGATCAGTGATCAGAGGACTTTGAAGGGCGAAAGAAAAGGGGTGGCAAGAAAAACAAGAGGGCAACCACAGAGGAAGACAAGGAGGGTGAGGACTGACTATATGATAGTCAAGAATCACTAGAAGGGGATAGCAGAGAAAGGACAAATGAGAATGTGATAGAGGGAGTAGAGGATGTGACAGAAGAAATAGAGGAAGTGCAGGAAGTTACGGATAATGAAGAAAATGAAATATTGGATTTAGCTTTATTGAGCTTAGAGCTCTATTTAGCAGATGCAAAACCAGAAGTTACACTCCTGGTAGAAGGGAGGGAAGTCAAATTCTTGTGTGACTCAGGGGCATCACGGACCCTGATACATCCCTCCAAACTGCCAGAAAATTCAGAGTCACTTGATTACATACTAGTGAAAGCAGCTAATGGACAGCTGTATCGGAAGCCCCTCTCCCATAATATTGTAATGACTGATCCTGTTTCAGGATTGACCCAGAAAAGCAAAATTGTTGTTTCTACAAAATGCCCAGTAAACCTCTTGGGCAGAGACCTTATGCAGCTATTTGGTATAGCAGTAGTTCCGACTATGCAGGGTATGGAAGCACAGCGACAAATTGATACCTTTGCAGTGCAATCGGAGGGCGAAATGTTCTATTGGTACATCCAGGACTTGGTTACAACTGGTCCAGGGGCAGTGACCGAAGAGTTGATGAACGTAGCCATCAGCAAGTTCCCCTCCCTTGGCATTGATAAACAACATTTGTTGCACTGTACTCTGTATTATTGTAACACACCAGGACCTGATAAGGAATATGAGCAAGAGTTGTTTAGAAATCGTGCAAACAGATTGATATTACGTAATCTGTACTGGGACATGGAAGGGAACAGTGTAGCCAGCTGTTCATTGCCCCAGGAGTTCTTTGCACTCTATAAATCTAATTGATTACCACATGTTAGCTTAACTAAGGACAAGAATGTAAAATGGGTAGACTTGGGAGAAAAAGTCATGAGATGGGAAAAGCAGACAGAGTTAGAACTGTCAGAACAGGGAATACAAATGCAGAAGTTGAATTGGATAACTCAGACCCACCCAGCCATGCACTTGCAGTCTAGCAAGGACAGCTGATTAGCACTGCTATTAAAGGAGGAAGAGAATGCCTTACAGAATATACCAAAAACTCTTTGGTCAACAGGAAAGTCAGATGTAGGACTTATTCGTACAGTGGGACCAGTTACTATCATGCCAAAGTTAGCATTTAGACCACAGAAAAGACAGTATCGCTTAAGAAAAGATGCAGAGGTAGGAATCAAACCTATTATAGCAGCTTTACTTAAGGAAGGGGTGCTGGTGGAATCTCCTGACTCACCATGTAACACACCCTTATTTCCTGTTAAGAAAGCGAATGGAGAGTGGCGTATGGTCCAAGATTTACAAGCTGTAAATGCCGCAGTAATACCAAGGGCACCTACGGTGCCAGACCCACATTTATACTCTGTTGAATGATTTAAAACCTCAACAGAAATATTTTTCTGTGGTAGATATCAGCAATGCGTTCTTTCGATACCGATACACCCTGACAGCCAATATTGGTTTGCATTCACATTTCAGGGGAAAAGGTATACATATATGTGACTACCACAGGGATATTGTAAAAGTCCAACAATATTCTCACAAGAAATGGCAAGCAACTTGGCGGGATTTACCCCACCAAGAGGCAGTCAGATTTTACTTTATGTTGATGATATCCTGCTGGCGGCCCCCACCCAGCAAGATTGCAAAGAAGATACCATAGCGCTATTACAATTTTTAGCCACTGAGAGACATAAAATAAACAAAAATAAACTGCAGCTTTGGAGAAAACAAGTTAAATACCTAGGATATGTAATATCCAAAGAGGGTAGGACATTAGATGAGGACAGAAAAGTAGCGATTTTACACCAAAACCCACTACCAAGAAGGAAATTATGTCCTTCCTGGGTACGACTAATTTTTGCCGGAGCTGGATTCCAAACTACGCCTTGGAATCTGCACCGCTGACTAACCTGATATATAAAAAGCTTATGGCAGCACAGGATTTGTTACAATGGACACCAGAAGCAGAATCTGCTTTCTGCAAACTGAAACAGTTAATAGCATCCTCATTAGTTTTAGGATTACCAAACTATCATAAACGTTTTTTCCAAACTGTAGATTGTAAGCAAGGTTATATGACATCAGTGTTAACACAGCAGCATGGGGACAAGCAACGCCCTATTGCTTATTACTCATCACAACTAGACCCAGTGGCACGGTCTTTACCCCACTGTGTACAAGCAGTAGTTGCAGATGGAATGGCAGTACAGGCTTCGGCCTCAGTAGTTTTGTTCCACCCTCTCACATTGAGAGTGCCTCATGCAGTTGCAATTATTTTACTGCAAGAGAAGGTAGCATATCTTTCCCCTGCTAGGCATCTTTCCTGTATGACTATATTGTTGAGCCAATCTCATATGACAATTAAATGATGCATGACTTTGAACCCTTCTACCTTGCTCCCAACCCCTGCAGATGGCACACCGCACAGCTGCCTGCAGGCAATTGAGCAAAAGACACTGCCTAGAAAAGATCTCATGGATGTCCCCTTGGACAATGCCAAGGTGACATACTATGTGGATGGCTCGTGCAAAAGGGGTCCTGCAAGACAGAACCTAGTAGGATATGCAGTAGTTTCTGATACTGAGATTATAGAAGCGAAACCCTTACCACACAATTATCTGCACAGGCAGCAGAATTGATTGCCTTGACATGGACATGTACCTAAGCAAAGGGTAAATGTGTGAACATTTTTACTGACAGCCAGTACGCTTTCTCTACTGTACATGTTTTTGCGCAACAGTGGAAAAATCAAGGAATGATAACATCTACTGGCAAACCAATCAATCATGCACAATTTATTTTAGATCTTTTAGAATCTGTTCAGTTACCTCAGAAAGTAGCTATTTGTAAATGCACAGCTCATACCAAGCAACAGGATAGGATTTCAAAAGGTAATGCAAGAGCTGATACAGCTGCAAAGCAGGCAGCTTCAGAAGTATTTCTTTTGAATGAGGAATTACAACCCTCTGAGATTTTAGACTTAGAAATGTTAAAAACAATGCAGACACTTACTACGCAGGCTGAAAAACAAATGAGGAGCAATTCTCAAAAAGGGGCTGTACATCTCTAAAGAGGGGAAACCGATATTACCATCTAATTTGTTTAGATATGCAGCTTTGTTGAGCCATGGGCAATGCCATGTCTCAACAGGGGGGATGGTACAGCTGGTGAACCAAGTGTTCACGACATATGGATTCTTAAACTACTCTAAAAAATTTTGTTTAATGTGCCATGTTTGTAATAAACATCATGCACAAGGGGCGTTAAAGCCCAAGCAAGGGAGTTTCCCTACACCACCGTATCCATTTCATACTATCTGTATGGATTTCATAGAATTGAACAAATGTGAAAATAAGAAGTATTGTCTTGTCATTGTAGATATGTTTTCCAGATGGGTGGAAGCCTTTCCGACTAAAAATCCAGATGCGGCTACCGTAGCAAAAATTCTCGTTAAAGAAATCATCCCTAGATTTGGCATTCCGGAAAGGATCTACAGTGACAACGGTACACACTTTGTAAGCCAAACCATACAACAGTTAAGCAAACATTTTAGTATTTCTTTAAAAAATCATTGTGCATATCACCCGCAATCTGCAGGGTTAGTAGAGAGGCATAATGGGATTTTAAAGAGTAAGCTAAGGAAGTTAATAGTAGAAACACAGAGAAATTGGGTGTACTGTCTGCCCCTGGCACTGTTGAGCATGAGAACTGTTCCAAATGCAAAAGGATTGACTCCTTTTGAAAAACTATTTGGAAGGGCTTATTATATACCTCAGTGGAAACCTCTCATGCCCGCAGACCAGGAAGCTGACTGTACACTAGCAGAGTATATGAGAAATTTGTTGAATTCTAAACATCTGTTGCAGTCAAATTCTGTTTCAGATAAAGAACAAACCAGACCATCAGAAGTGGCAGTGGCACCAGGTACCTGGATCTGGGTGAAAACAATAAAGAAGAAGAATTGGGCATCACCAAAGTGGGAAGGTCCATATCAAGTGCTTCTGTCGACACCCACTGCAGTCAAGATCGCAGAGCGTGCCTTGTGGATCCACCTGACGCACTGCAAACTAGTTAAGAACTTTGAACTGGACAAAAATCTTGGCACATGTCAAGAACAAAAATGATAGAATCCAGAACAAACAGGAATGCAGAACAACCATTTCCTCAGAAGTATTGCATAATCATCCTGTTAACTGTACTAGTGACAATAATCTTTTTGTTGTGGCCATTCCTTTTTCCAGCCACACAAACTGAACCGAATAAACGTGAAGCGTTACTCATAGACTGGCACCCAAACTTCAACACTTACCAGGCAATTAAATATGTGTATGCTGAGACTTTCAATGTTTCAAATTGCTGGATTTGCACAGCTTTGCTAACAGCATACGGGGGATTATTAATGACTGCAGTCCCCCTAGGGGTCAACAAGACCTGGGAAAACTTGATTTATGATACCTCAACCATTACATCACAAGATAAAATAGCATTGCACTTGTCTGTTCCACAAAAGGGAACTGTGTGTTTTTATAAAAATGATACTGTTCAGGTGGGTTGGAGCAATTGCAATGTGACTGTTCCTTATAAATGTTACACTAAAGCTAACAATGCAGGTTCTTATTGTAATACAAACTATGATTCATTTCTTGAATTGATGCACAAAACAATTGATGAAGTAAAACATAATTCTGTTCTTTATAAACAACTGTCTATAATTGATAGAAAGATGTTTCATGCAGGGCAAGTGTATATTCTTAGCAAAGTTATTACTAAAGTAGAGGACTGTTATTTTGTGTGTGGCAGAAAGGCATACAAATGGTTACCTGAGAATTGGTCTGGCAGTTGTGGTTCCGGCCATATGACACAATGCAGTTTTACCTTGAGGAAAAATTCGGAATGTCCGAGAGGTCATCAAGTAACCCGTTAAGAAACCTGAAAATCCAGTGGGACAAATCGATGCGTGCTGGAAAAACCATCATTCTATAGGCGATAAACTGACACACATGGACTTGAGTGACAGTGTTATATCGTGGGCAGGCATATCACCAGCATATGGAGCAGTGAAATCGATCTGGGAGCTGAGAAAACTGTCTAAACATCTCGAAGTAATGAGCAATGCAACTTTTTCTGCTCTCGAATTGGTGACTGATGAACTGAATGCCATGAGAACTGTAGTGCTTCAAAACCGCATGGCTCTCGACTTCACCCTAGCGGCGAGAGGTGGTACTTACGCTTTAATCCAGGAGGAGTGCTGTTCGTATATTCCTGACCATAAACACGAGATAGACAATCATCTTGAGGTAATTCAGCAAGTGTCGGCCATGACCAAACCAGGACTAAACCCACTGATGGATTTTTTCCAGAAATGGTTTGGGGGGTGCGGTACCATCCTAATGAACATCCTGATCACCATTTGTGTAGGAATGCTCCTATTGGGAGTATGTGTTTGCTTTGGCATCTCCTGCATGAAAAGACTGATTAAAGACTTTATAGACATGTCAGTTTCTGAAACCTTATATCAAAGTGCTGAGTTTGAAGAACTATAGAAAAACTGAAATGCTTTCATAAGTTTAAATTGAATGACTCTCTTAACTGCAAATCCTGAGTAGGAAGAGGTTAGGAGAAGAAAAAACTGTTTATGCTTATTTTGAAAGTAGAGTAAAAGTATTAAAAGGGGGGAAATGTCAGAAAAATATGTATTAGTAATATGCTTAGTGCATTTAAGGCTTGAAAAGGGTTAACACATTTATTCTATTTCACACTGCATAAATCTGTACGAATTGTAGAAGCTTTCTAACCTTGTATTGTCATGAAATATGCACAGCTATTGCTTATGCTTTGGAAATTTACAGGGAAGCAGATAATTTCTGCTTGTGTCAGGAAAATAATGAATATAACAATATCACTTGTATTAATGTTATGAGACTTAGACAAGGAGTTCCACTTGTGCTGTAAGAAAACACACAGCTGCAGAAGCTTTAGATAATCAGAACAAAGACTGCTTGAAAATATGAACTGCAATCAGCATTTGCTTGTGTCTAAGTTAGAAAAGTACCTTGAAATGTAACACATTTATTAGATCTACACAATAGAAGTTTGTAATGGGCTAAGGCCCACCAAGGCCAGGTTGTTTTTCTCAAAATGTTTTTCATAAATCCAGTCATGTCAGCAGAAAATCTGAGTAACATCTGCTGTAGAACAATACTGAAAGTTGTGTTTGATTATGTCAGCCATAGAAGGCAATGTCTTGTAGAATAGTATAAGAATAGCATACTCCCTGTTAGTAGTTAGGCAAAATCTTGTATTTGCATGTTTTTGTCTCCTTGCAGCAAGTTATTAAATGTGCCTTAACTGAACCTTACGTGTATTGGTCTTTGAAGTTTTTTCCTTTGACAGTATAGTAAGGAAGAGGATGGTATTGTTGCATTTAATGTGTCTGAGATGACACTTACAAGTATGACTGCATGAGAGGATGACTGGGGAGACACAAAGGACATGCAATAGATTAATCTGGAGCAGTGGGAGAGGGTGCTGAGAGCAGAGAGGAAGGTGAAAGAATAGGGATCCCTGATGTTAGAAGCTATATCATCTCCATCAACATTATACAGAGGATAAGAAGAATGGAGGATAATGGACAGTAAGGGTTAGACGGGAAGAAAGCTAGGAAAGGTAGTATAAGTCGACATATAATGGAGTACAGAAAGCAGAGATAAATGGAGAAAAAATTATGTAGAGAGATGGAGGTCCAAATAGAGAAGTGAAAAAACAAAAGGTCATTGATAGTTTATAGAGGGATACCAAGACAGCAAAACTGCAGTCTGAGGAACTGGAAGATACTAGGAAGCCACACAAAGTGAAATATGAAAGCTGATGGCAGCAGAAAATGGCTGAAGTATGAAGAGATAAGAAGGCAATATAAGACTGACATTGGTGATTGGTAAGACTGATGATTGGTAAGACTGACATTGGCGATTGGTAAGACTGACATTGGTGATTGGTAAGACTGACAATTGGTAAGATTGACATAGGTGATTGGTAAGACTGACATTGGCAATTGGTAAGACTGACATTGGTGATTGGTAAGACTGACAATTGGTAAGACTGACATTGGCGATTGGTAAGACTGACATTGGTGATTGGTAAGACTGACATTGATGATTGGTAAGACTGACATAGGTGATTGGTAAGACTGACATTGGCGATTGGTAAGACTGACATTGGTGATTGGTAAGACTGACATTGGTGATTGGTAAGACTGACACTGGCGATTGGTAAGACTGACATTGGTGACTGATTATTTCACAGAGGCTTAAATGCTAAGATTCCAAAAGTTATGGTTTGAGTAGTAATGAGGGGAAAACAATGATACAGATGATAGCCACAATGTAAGGGAGGGGTGGGTAAGAGTGAAAACAGTCAGAACAGGAGTCATTTATAAATAACTGAGGGGAGGTTGCTACAGTAGATGCTATGGCAAAATAAAGAGAACAATGGGTGAAAGTAAGTGAATCATGGAAAAGTTAGAGATTTTGGGAGTGCATATGGGAAATGTTAGGGTGGCTTACAAAAGCTGCCCTTATAGGGGATATGTACAATTCGCTAGTGCACATATGAAATAGGACTCCAAAGATGGTGTTTAAAATAGATGAGGACCATCAACTAACTGTTGGAGATGCGGTGAAGAAAACACATTGTAATTACTTATGTGGCAGGCTTGTAAAGTGATGAGAGAAGTTTGGAATCTGACTAGAATAGTACAGAGAATAGTGTTTAAGACAGTAATCTGAGGCATATTCATTCTTTATGTTTGTATTGTGCCATGAAGAACAGTTAGAGCTCCAACTAACACTGGGGAAGTATTGAAAATGATAGCAAAACCACTGGAAGGGGCAAGTGGATGAGATTATAAAATGTGGGTGAGGAAAGTCTGAATGGGAAGCGGTGTATAGTTAAAGAAGTTATTTAAAAGTTTGATCAAATGATGAGGACTTGTGCTGATTAGAGAGGTCAGGATGAGTGAAGTGATAAGTATGCCAATGAAGGCATCAATATTGGGGTGACAGCAAGGATGTCTATGAAGGTATACAAAATAAGAGACAATATACTTGTATATATGTGTGCCTTTCAGTCTCAATAGAAAATTAGGTGGACCAAAGGTGCAAAATAAATTAGTGTGAGATAAGATGCATTTCATAGTCAGTTGCAAGTATACATTGAAATGAGATGATGTACAGTATTAGGGGAGAAACAACATTGTAAAATGTGGGAATAGTGAAGGAAGTTAATTTGAATTGTAAGTGAAGTAAATGCATGTATCCGGCCTCTATGTTTTATGGTATGTTGGAATAAAACACAAGTGAGGTTTAGGTTAATTGGTGAATATTAGGTTAACTACCTTGAAGGGTCATTTAAGACAAGCCAATAACATGAGTTCAGAATCAAACTCTGTATCTTGTGTTTATAAGTTGAAGACCTTAACCATTATGGTAAACTCACCCACCTCACTGCCTTTGTGCAGTGCAAAATAAAAGAGAACAGAATAAGAAGAATAAAGAAAAAAAGGGAAGACATTGCCCACAATGCATGTTCAGCTGATCCACATTCTCATAAAAATCTATTGTTTAAAACCCTGGCTGGATACCTTGAAGAATGGCCTGTTCCTGTTTAGGCTCCATAGTATGAAGCAGCACATAGGGGCCTCAGGTATACATCAAATCAGTCAGCTCATTATACAACAAAGAAGTGGAAGAAAGAGGAAAACTATTGGATTCATTACAATGGCTAATTATCCCTCTTTTGATTCAAGAGAGACTAATGCAAATGTTTTCACTTTTTGAAATGTTGGACTGAAATTAGCGAATGGTAAAGAAAGCGGGTTGTTCAGATATGATGTGACATGGTTACATAGCGTAAGCCAAATGCATTCCCCATTGGCAAAACCAACATGTGCCTCTATTACCACTGCAAATCTTGACTTGACAATTAACAACAGGACATCTCCAGGATGTAATGGGCATCTTCTTGAGTTTCATAAGTGAGTGATTCCTCTAGTTAATGGTTTATTAATGGGCTTTCAACAAAAGGGTACCTCACCAGTATACTTTCCAAAAAATAGAGGAAATACTTACCAACCTCATCCAAAAGCCTAAAACAGATCACATTAAGCCAGAACATATCAGGCTTACCTTGTGTATTCATTTGTAGAGCAAGATTCTGGAAAATATTCATTCCATTCTTTTAACCTATATTGCCTCAGCCAATTTTTCCAGTGGTACTTTAGGGATATCCTGTTAACTTCCAGCATGTTGGCATCACCACCGGGTTACCTTCATCAAAGCCATTGCTACTGCTAAAGGATCCCTGCTCCAATTAGCCATCCTTTGCACTGTTTGCATAACCAGTATATATTAGATTGTTTTGGCATTGATCTTACCTTCAGACAGTAGATGAAGGTGTAATTTTCCATTCAGTTTGTCTTTCAATCTGTCTACTTCTATGCAGACTGCTACATAAGTTTCAGCATTCCCACTCCAGAAGATCTCCATGGGCGGCACCCTTTGTCACCTTTCTTCTTTCTTTTACCATCAAATCCATTTAACAAACATTTGAACAAATTTGTTTTTGGACCAAAATCCTCACTGAATTGTAGACTACACCTGTCTTGTTTTATGTAGATAATTGTCTGGTGCTGACATCTAACTTAGAGTACACCCTTCCTGCAGTGTGCACTGTCCTAGCTTTTCTGCAACCTTGTGATGAAGAATCAGCTAGCAGAAATCTATACTTCCCCTCCATTATAGCTTCACTTTTAAACAAATCCCAAAATGCTTGCCCTTGGAGAAAAAACATGCCTGCTATGACACATTTTTCTTTTTATCAGTGTCCATGCTGAGACCCTAGACTTCTTACTGAAAGAAGACTCTCAGAACACCATTGAGTCATGTATGAGGCAGTCTCCCTCATGTCTGGCAAATTGTTTTTGAACTAGTCAACCTCATATTTAACCTCCCTTGTCAAATACTATTTCCTCAACATATTACCAGGTTAATCTATTTATTTATTGCATTTGTTTACCAGGATAGTCCAACTGGGCAGAAAGCTACCCCTTTTCAGTGGAGACTTGAGGAGAAAAGCAACAGAAAAATGCCAACATTACATAAAGAACATAGTAAGCACAAGTATACAAGCATTCAACAAATATAAAAAAAATCAAATAGAGTATCATTAATTAAAACCAGCACCTTGTAATAATCAATGAAACTTCTTCAGGTAAGAGAAACAAAAAAATAATTATATAAAGAACTTACTAAACAGAGGTTTACAAGTAATCATCAAATATACAACATTTAAGCATGTTGTTGTTTGTCTTTCAGCTTTTTCCCGGTAAGGGGTCACCACAGCGGAACTCCGGTCCACTAATGATTGGCAGTAGATTTTTATGCAACGCCGAGATGCCAGCTTGATGCCCAACCTTCAACGAAGGCACGCCCATTTACGCACGCATGTCTTTCAAATGCTACCCAACCACAGGGAGGACATGCAGACTCTACACAGAAGGCACTCCCAAGCCAAACTGAGAATTGAACAGGAGAACATCTTGCTGTGAGGTAACAATGCTACTGCTGTACCACCGCAGAATACAATAACTATACAGCATTTAAGCATAATATCACTAATTCATTGCATCATGTTAAGAGCTATGAAACATCTTTGGAAAAGAACTTGGTAGAAGGAGAGAAGAGGAAGAAATGAAGGATTAGTAGTAGGAGGTGAGAGGTAATGTTTAAGGACAAGTAGAAGCAAGAAACCAGAAGATATAAAGGATAAGGAAGAGAGTTTGGAACAATAACTAAAGTGATAGTGCTTGGAACAAAAAGGAGAAAGTATGGGGCCCGACATTTATCATCTAGGAGTTCTGCAACACTGGATGTAACACATGGAGCAATGCAACACTTCCCTTCCTTATAACTTCACATATTTTAAAGAAGTCCCAGTACAAAAAGTCCACTTTTCTGTAAGAGCCAATGAACTATACAGAGACATCCTTTTTTATCTTAAGAAGGGATGTTGGATAAAGTTTGTCTGACTTGAGTTGCTATCAGTCGGCCTTTGCAGTGTTTACATGCAGTCTGTCAAAACTGTTCTGAACTCACTTAGCTTGTCAAGACACTACTTTAACTTCTGATCTAAGTGTTCAGTATGTGATGCATGTGCAACAAAGAGACAGTCTGAGTTACTTCAAATCTATACTTGCTATACCCAGCCATGCCCACATAATACTAAATTGGAGTACTGGACATTTGTCTGGCAGCTATATGCTTCCCCCAAGAACAGAATGAGAATCATCTGAGATTATCCAGTCTCTGTTTCTAAAATATGTCCCTAATTGGTGTTTGTATTGAAAGTTCTATCTCTGTATGTCCTAGTACAAACTAGTATAACTTTTTGGAAACTTCATATAGAGAATGACTAATTTATGTTGTAATTTCCAAAGTTAATGTAGAGAACATATGGATTAAGTTGTGTCTTTCGGCTTTTCCCGGTTAGGGGTCGCCACAGCGGAAATCCGGTCTGCTAATCATTGGTAGTTGATTTTTACATGCCGAGTTACCAGCCCTGATGCACAGCCTTCAACGAAGGTATGCCCATTCACGCATGTCTCCACGCAGAAGACACTCTAGCTGAGAATCAAACCGGACAGCGTCTTACTGTGAGGCGACAAAATATGGATTAAGTAAATGCAGCAATTGGTTCACAAGTGGCTGTTCATCATCTGATTGTGTTGATCCTCCCAAATAACTACTTCTGCATTTCCCCAGTGTCCAGGGATACTAGGCTCTACAGACACACACACACACACACACACACACTTACACACACACACACACACACACACACACACACACACACACACTTGGAAACCTTTCATGCAAGATATCAAAACATTATCACATATAGAATAAACATTGATACATGTTTTACACAGAGGATAGCTTTTGAAAAATCATATTTATATCACTGAAGATAAAATCATTATCACTTATAAATGATGGCTGCACAGCTTGGAGACAATGTTGGCAAATGCTGAGTCTCCAAAATGATTATTGGATTGGGGGGATGCATGAGGTTTTTCTTTTAAGAAAAATTAAATGATGTTTTCTTCTCAGGTTGCCGGATTCAAATTTACTAGTCCTGGTATATGTTTGTTCTATTTTTAAGGACTGAAGGTCAAGATGGATAAACATATTCACTATATTTCCTTACAAAGAAAACACAGTAACAACCCGCAGAAATTCTGGGCTGCACTGAACAACATCCTCCAGCCAGGAAAAGCCACTACACCACCACCAAACATTGAAGGCACAGACCTTGACATAGCCCCAAACTTCAAAAACTATTTTACCTCTTCCATACTTAAACTCATAAATGATATAACACCCACAACCCAACCACAACCTCCAAAATGCCAAGCCAACTCTACCCCCTTCTCCCTCAAACCAGTACCAATACCTACCATTCAAAAACTGTTAGCACACCTCAAACCAACCACTCTCGCAGCTAACACTCTACCAGCTGAATATCTCCAAATTGCATCTAAGGCCATTGTCTACCCCATCTCCCTACTAATTAATAGATCTATTACTGAATACACCATTCCATCCTTCTGGAAAACCTCATATATCATCCCCCTCCACAAGGGCGGCCCGTATACCAACCTCTCCAACTGCCGTCCCATTGCTATCCTATCACCCCTATCAAAGATTCTAGAAAAATATATACACCACCAACTCCTCACACTCCTATTGTCTAATAACCTACTATCTAAAACCCAGCACAGATTTAGACCATCCCACAGCACCCCCACTGCTCTAATTAACTTCTCTAACACCATAAACTCATACAGGAGCCATGGGAAACTTGTCTCTGTCACCTTCCTAGACTTATACAAGGCATTCAACACAGTTTCTCACAATAAACTCTTAACCTGCCTCTCCGAACTTAACCTCAATAATCCCACCCTCCATTGGTTCAACAGTTACCTACAAAACCACTCACAGTCTGTTAAATGGGTGAGTTCCCTATCCCTCCCACTTTCCGTCACATATGGTGTACCCCAAGGCTCAATCTTAGGCCCCCTTATGTTTAGCATATTTACAAACAAACTCCACTTAGCAACCACAAAAGCTGATATTGTCCAGTACGCTGATGACACCACCCTAATCTGCTCAGCACCCAACATCCATCTTCTACAAAGTAAAGGCCAAGAGTCCTTCACTGAGATAGAGAACTGGCTAAACTATCATCAGCTGATACTAAACCCAAAGAAAACACAACTGTTATTCCATCCAACTAAGCCCAATGACCCAACCTTCTCCATTCTCTCAGGCAACAACACCCCCGTCACCCCAGTACCAAAGGCAAAAGTACTAGGCATCACAATTGACCAACAACTTAAATACAATAAACACATATCCCAAACTATCTCTAAAGTCCACAAAAAGCTAGGATACCTCTATCACAGCAAACAGCTCCTCACTTCTACATCTAAAACTGCCATAGCCAGAACTCATCTCTTACCAACATTACTTTATGCCTCTCCGGTCCTAACCAACATCAATAAAACTGGCCTGAACAAACTCTCCACATGCTACAACAAGATAGCTAGGTTCACAGACAATGCTAAATCACACTCTCACCACTGCCCATCCCTTCATAAACTACACTGACTAGAATTTCCAAACTTACTAATCTACCACCAACTCAACACAGGTCATCAAACTCTATACCATCGTGAGAAAATCCCAGACCTAACTGGCATGTTAAAGTTACACAATTCCAGTAGGGAACTACGATCTAGTAATAAAGTCCTGATCAAAGTCAATCCATGCAAGAACAGCTCTGGAGAAGCCCTATTCTCCCATGAGATTGCAAAAGCATGGAATACCCTCCCTCCCGACCTCAGGTTACAAAACCACACATCCACATTTAAAGACCTCCTCAGATCACATCTTTTCACTAACCCCTTTTGCAACTGCAATGTGCCCCCTTGAATCCTCCACCACCATAGGCAGGTAGTCAGGTTACCCCCCTGAGGCCTCGGATGCATACCTTTCAATGCCATCTTGGTCCACCCATGTGCATTGTATATTTTGTAAATATGTACTTACTCTCAGTACCTTATGTACACATTTTGTACCAGTAAGGCAGGATGTCTGACCACACAACTGCACTATGAGCATGTATTGCATATAAGTGTTTTGTGCTTTTTATATGTTAGCATTGTACCACTTGTTATCCTGCTACTATTATTGCATTACCAGTCTTTGCCTTCTAAATAATGTTAGTATCCCACCAGTTGTTATTGTTTAACTACTATGTACTTGCACTGTAACTTCATGGAGCTTTTCTCCCCAGGACTCCGCTGAAAACAGACACTAGCTGTACAGTCGGATTATCCTGGTAAAACAAATGTTAAATAAATAAATAAACTGACTTAAGGGCTGGTAAGAACACTATGCATGTGTAGTAAGCATGCAGTAAGTTAGGATGGGAAGTAGTTATGAGTGTCTGATTCTTTAAAAAATGCTTAGCTCTCTTCTCTTTAGTAATACCTTTGCTTTGCACTACACTGATTAAATTACTTTGTGATTTAATATGGTACTCAGATTGTTAGTGTTTTGATGGTGCACTTGCCTTTAGATATGATTCGAAAGATAGAGAAGTCAGGAAAGTATATGGTATAAGCTGTGTATAGCACTGCCTTGTTTTTTATGATGTAAATGTTATAGGAGTTATTTTTGTAACTGCAGGGTCCCCTTCAAATAAGAAGAACAGAGCAGAGTTGTTAGACTACTGTAATACTCTTCCAGGGCCATGGTAGAAAGACACACTTTTCAGAAAGATGGCAAAAAAGCTATTGACTACAAAGTCCTAACTGAACACTAAATAAGATTAACTGCTCAGCATCATTCTAAAGGCCCGCTTGGGAGTTTTCTCCAAGATAACTATCAAGCCAGATGTCTTGAGTACTTTGACAGATCACATTGCACTAGGTGTGGTAACAAATGAGAAAATTCAGTGTCCTAGTCAGGAATCTTAGCTAATCATTTCAGCTGTGCTGAATTTCTCTCTGGTGTAATTGTGCAATATCTGCCCATTCCCTACATGAAAAACATATAAACTAGAGAGAGAATGATAGATAAACTGTGTTGTTCTTATTTATTTATTTTTTTATTTAAATCTGTTGACTAGCATACAGGCAAATGTAACATAATATGATGCATAACTTATGCCTAACACACACAAAACAATGCTGAGGACAGTTATGTACAACAAATATATTGGTAGGAAGGAATGTGGACAGTTACAGCTCTGCTCCACACAGAGTACTCTGCAGATTTTTGTTTATAGGATATTCTGACAACCTCAGTGAGCTTTGTGCTTGTCTTATATAACTGACAAAAGCTGTTTCAGAAGGGATGGCAGTGCTAATGCAGTACAATAGTGTTGAAAAACAATGACTTTAAAGTGGTACAGCTGTTGCCATCAGCCATCACTTACTACTACTACTATATAGTTTGTAGTGCCCATCTCTGAGTCTGCCAACTCACAAAGGGTAAGAAAGGATATCGTCTCAGAGAATATCTAGTAATGACATCATCAAATGTACCTCACCAAGAAGAACATCAAGTGAGTGTTATATGACTAGGCGAAATGTAATACCTTCTCAATGCGACTCCATTAGCATTTTTTGATGGGGAAGGGGTTGCGCACTGGTTCTCTGTTGATCCATTCAACCCCTCCCCCCGCTCCATAGTATAGGAACTTACGTGAACATGAAAGCAAAGTCAGTGGAGTTTGTAAAGTTTAAAAAATAAGTTATAAAAAATATAAGCTGTGAAATTGTACAAAAGAGAAAAATATAATGACAGCAATGAGAGGCTGCAGAGAAACTATTAACTCAAAATAAATCACAATAAATAATGCATTATTGCACTGTAGAACTCTTTTCTCCACTCATCAGTCACCAGACACTATCTGCAATGAGCACTGTTTTGCACATCATCTTCATCAAATAGTTCTGTTTTTTTTTAAATAGGCTATAATGTTGATTTCCAGGATTCTGTAACCATTTATACACTGTGCATACAGAAGCATCTGCTTCAGTATTGGAACTGTTATCATGTAAAAACAACCGAAGGAAGCAACAGGCCATGGCTGTAGAAAAATAAAAGCAATTTATTCCACACAAGACAAAGGTGAGTGCTTTCGTGGACTAAGCCACTTCATCAGACGATAAAAACAGAACAAAACCCCATTTTATACCATTTCAGAACAACTCAATTGATAAAATCCCCACCTTCATTTAAAGGCACACAACACACAAATTACCACTCTCATGAGATTCACTGTGTCACCTGAAAAAAGCTTAAAGTCAAATTGCACTTAAAATAAAATTCATAGCATAGAGATGTACAAATAGGGACATATAAATATATAGAACTAAACATATGTAAGTACAACTACTTAAGCAAATCCCTGCCTAACAAAATAGGCTTAATATTTATTTTATCATTCAGTCCCTTCCCTGTACTAGCCCTAAGTCTCACAATCCATTCAAGTTCTTTGGTCTCAACTCTCAGTTTCATATCTCCACCTCTGCCATTGTCTATGACCCTATCTATGACCATAAAAACAAATATATGTGTTTCTCCATGCCTCTCAACATGTCTTGCCAAAGCATTTGTTTCCACTAACCTCCCTATGTCATAACAATGCTCTCTCATTCTGTCCCAAGTCTCCTGGTGGTCATACCAACATAGAATGACATACAGGCCAGAAAATGGGCCAAGGAAATAATGTTGACACTATTACAATTTGCTGAGAGTTTAAATTTAAACACTCTATTCATATCTGGATGCTTAAATTCTCCACTGGTGTCTATATATGCACAGAAATTACATCCATTGCAAGGGAGAGTACCACAGTCACTCACAGCACAAGCCTGTGCCACCCCGGGTTGTAACCGAGGTCCACATAATATTCTCTTCAAGTTCTTTTTATTTTTAAAGCTGTACTTCGAGGTTTCCCCCACAAACTGTTTAACCTCATCATCGGCACATAAAATATTCCAGTTCCTGCGGTGGATCTCCCATAGTGCCTTGACATTACTGGAATAAGTAACTGAAATCTTCATACATTGAGCAGTATCCCTTACCATAGATGATGGCAATACAGCATCAGAAAAATCAGGTCTCCCCTCATTATTCCTACTATCCAGAACTTCTGTTAAAATACCTTGAAGCTCATTATCAGCATAACCCCTCTGTAGGATCCTTGTTCTAAGCTCATCAAGCTCACCCTCAAACTTAACTTGGTTTGCTGTTAATCTAGATGTTCTGAGTCCTTGCCCCCTAACAATATTTTTGAAAATATGCTGGGGGTGCATACTTGTTCTGTGTAAGCAACTGCTCCTATAGCAATCCTTCCTATGTATCTCAGTCTCAAAACAGCCATCAGACCTCTGGTTCACCTTCACACCCAGGAAATCAACCCAGTCAAATGAACTCTTCATCGTAAATCTCAGAAAAGGGGTGCTTCCATTCAGATGTGAAAAGAAGGGTGCAAAACTAGATTCATCCCCCTCCCATAAAAGGAAAAGGTCATCTACAAACCTCCTATAGAACTTCAGGCACTTGCCATACTCTCCCATGAGATGTGCCTTCTCCCAGAAGGCCATGACAATACTGGCGTAGCCACTGACACAAGAAGTGTCCATGGCTACGCCATCCAACTGCTTGTACAATACACCCTCAAACATAAACAGATTATTATCAAGAATGAGCTCCATGAGTAATGAAAGGAAATCAGTGCATTGCCTATCATACATACCATCCCCTAACAAATACTCTCTAAAATACTCAACTCCCACCTCATTGGGGATGACAGTGAATAAGGGTTGCACATCCATAGTAAACAGCAAAAGCCTACCTGCATTCTGATATGTACTAGTGAATGAATGTAGGTCCCTCAGGAACTGTTTAGTATCTAACAAAATAGTGCTGTTCCTTCTAAGTACAGATTTGAGATGTCGTTCAACATAAATGGATAGAGTTTCCATGGACCAACCCCTCCCCGACACAATGGGTCTCATAGGTGGCTGCAGTGGGTTCTTGTAAACTTTAGGGAGACCCTGTACTATTGGAATCACTGGGTTTTAACAATAAAATAGTGAAACAAATCCAAGTCAATAATATGGCATTGCAAACATTCATACAGAGCATTATATATTGAAACATTACACCTCTGTACTTGCTGAAGATCAACCTTAAAATAAAAACCTTTGGCGAGACATGTTGACGGCATGGAGACACACATAGATTTGTTTTTATGGTCATAGATAGGGTAATAGACAATGGCAAAGGTGGAGATATGAAACTGAGAGTTGAGACCAAACAACTCGAATGGATTGTGAAACTTAGGGCTAGTACAGAGAAGGGACTGAATGATAAAATAAATATTAAGCCTATTTTGTTAGGCAGGGATTTGCACTTACATATGTTTAGTCCTATATATTTATATGTCCCTATTTGTACATCTCTATGCTATGAATTTTATTTTAAGTGCAATTTGACTTTAAGCTTTTTTCATGTGACACAGTGAATCTCATGAGAGTGGTAATTTGCATGTTGTGTGCCTTTAAATGAAGGTGGGGATTTTATCAATGGAGTAGTTCTGAAATGGTATAAAATGGAAGCTTTGTTCTGTTTTTATTGTCTGATGAAGTGGTTTAGTCTACGAAAGCACTCACCTTTGTCTTGTGTGGAATAAATTGCTTTTATTTTTGTACAGCCGTGGCCTGTTGCTTCCTTTGGTTGTTTTTACGTGATATTTGACTGTTTTTTGGGAGCACAGCTTACCATTACCACTTATTCTTTGCTTTTCTACATTGGAACTGTTATATTTGTATACTGGTGAACTGCAATGAAAAAAATAAAAATAAAAAGACAGCAAACAACAAATGTCATTTTCCAGGATCAAAGCAAATTTCTGCCTTCATTTGTTTTATTAAGATCATTCCTACATGTAGTATGGTTGATGCAGGGACACACTGCTGACCAGGGTATCACCATAGAAAACTGTAATGATGTTTACCAAGGCAGGCTTATTCTAGACATATACTTAGCACAAACACACAAGAATATAGAAGAATGAGCATGATATTTTGACTTATGGCTTATCATTAGGCTGTACAGCAAACCGACGTGGCCTCTCAATTGCACTTCTCCTGAATGAACATGACTCAAGCACATGGTTATCCAGATACACAGATACCCAATGCAGTTGTAATGACAAAAATGTAATATTACAAAAGAAGCAGTAACCTTACGCTGATACACCTACAACCTTCAGCAGTTTTGGTCTGCCTTCAGTGGTAATGCAGCTTGTTTACTTTACAGAATTGTATTTTTGGTTATTACTGTGTGTTACACTCTTAACTGGTGCCAGTATTTGTTTTGGTCATCTCTCTGAGTTTGTCAGTTTGGAAAGAATAAGAAATAGTACTGTCTCAGAGACTACACCAAACTCAATATTATTTGCTGCAATACATATTCATTTAAGAGAATTTCTCAATGCGATTTCGTTACATGTTTTTCCTTTGTGAACTAATTATGCATTCATCATTTTAGCTTCCCTGCTCAGCAGTAAGACACACTGTAAACTGCTTTTATATACATATATGTAGGGATGGTCATGTCACATGTATATTCCTATAAGAATAGTCTGTTAATTGCTGACTGCCTTGTCATGCTTTTAGCCATTCTGTTTTGACACCCTTGTTCCTTTATATGTTCCTGTTATTCAGTTTATACTCATAAAATGTGTTCATTAGCACTATAACGTCTAAAGTACCATGTCTTCTAATACTCATTACATGTAATATATAACTTCATTGCCTCATGGGACCTTGTTACATGCATCGTGTTGTTGCATTCTGACATCTACTGAGTATGGACTATGCTGCGTAGTACATGCCATTTAGCAGCCTTGTATAGCATATCTAGTGTTAATTCCTGAGGACGCTAGCTATCATTGCACATTATGTATATGTTTATCTACTACATGGTCTGTATAAGAGCTTTTCATTCCTTTGCACGTCACACTGCTTGTATTGTTCTGTAGCTTAACAGTGGTCAGAGTGTCTGTCTGCATTATGGCTATGATATCTAGAAGGACATTTAGGTTTTTACTGCAACACCAAGTCACATTTTCAAGGTATGGCTATTTTGATTCAGTACTTAATTCAGTGCATCTCCACTGCAAATCCATAGTTTTGTCATACCTGATAAAATCTTCCAGCCACAGCTATGCAGAGTAAATATTTATTTTGGTGTACTTTGGCTGAAGCAGTGTTTATTGGGTTTATGTTGTAGGGTACTACCTATATATGTGACTCTCAAAAACATACATTTATGAGGGCCTTTGCTTGACTACATCAATAGATTTATTTCAATGCAAGTTACTGCTATTGCTTTGGTTCACTATACCTTCCGTTGTAATTTCCAGAAAATGGTACGATGGAAATCTAAGAATTTTTTATAGGTGCAAGTAAAATATTCAATATTTCATAATGACTATTGCTTAAGAAATTTTATTTGGACATATATTAAGTCCATTTGTAATATACAACCATTATGTATACATTTTTCTTTCTTGATTTCTTCTAAGGTGTTAAATAACTAGCTTAATGGGCTTATTATTTGAATGTAATACTTGGTCTACCTAAAATAAAAGCCCTATTTCTAGAATATGATGAAATATAGAATTTTCTCAAATCATGATAGCAGTAGTCTGTTGGCTTTTCCCAGTTAGGGGTCACCACAGCAGAACTCCAGTCCTCTAATGATTGGTAGTGGATTTTTACAGTGCCAAGGTGCCAGCCCAACACCCAACCTTCAAAGAAGGCACACCCATTCACCTGCATGTCTTTAAACATCACTCGACCGCAGGGAGGCCATGCAGACTCCACACAGAAGGCACTCCAGCCGAGAATCAAACTGGAGAACCTCTTGCTGTGAGGTGACAACATTAACTGCTTCACCACCACAGCTATGTCACCAGCAGTTCAATCACCCTTTTTCTAGTCTAATGCTAAGGCTACATAAGTGTGTTTCATAATTTGCAACAGATTATAATGAAAGTTGACATGACTACATCGAGTGTCACCAGAAATGGTCACAACTTATGTAATATTAGTTATTGAACATAGCCATAAAATTGTGAAATTATGCTTTGACAAAACCTGATACAAAACAAAGAGTTCAGTTGTAATTGTAATGGTAGGAGGGTCATTTTCTTTGAGATTTATGCAGTGTTACCTATTAAACTGTATTGCAGTTTGCTAGCTGTTTCTGACATAGTATGTTGCTGCTTACATTTGTCACTCAGGAATTCTAAAATTGAATTAAAAATTAAGTATGTGACTGAATTGTTGGCAGGGTTCTTATTGTGGTGAACAACACTCACACATACAAAAGCAGCTGCAGTTATTTGAGTTCTCTGAAGAACAAGTATAGTGTGTTTGCCATTATGGCCCAGCTGATTGTAATTGCAAGTTGTGACTGGTTTTGTGCATGGGAAACACAGAACCCAGACTGTAAAGAATGCTTTCTATTATTGTGTCCTTGGTGGGAGTATCCTTAATACAGATGCCTGCTGTGTCTTGGAATTTCCTCATGTTTAAATGTCTCCGAATGAAAGGAACACTGTCACCCGACAAAGGCCTGATACTGTCTATATGCTGACCTTAATGACAATGAGAGAAAGTTAAGTGGAATTTTAGCATACTACTATCACTCTGGTACAATAATGTATAAGATCACTTTAAATTTATTCTACAATATATTATTTATTAATGTTTTGTCTATTAAATATATTTCAAAGTGGTAAAAGTACATTTACTGCTGTTACTATGCACAATATGGGGACAACATTAGAAACTAGCTTTCCTCATACAAGTTGTGCAGCTTCCGATTTTTTACTGATAAATTCTATATTTTCTTTATACTTATTACCTTTATTGTTAAGAACTTTTACTGAATTAATAAAAAACAAAAGTTCTGGATTGCAGTGGTGTTTAAAAGACGCATAAACTTCAGAAGGAAAAATAACTCAAGAAATGTGTAATAGTTCCATTTCTTACTTTACAAACTAATAAAGAACGTAACTGGAAATATTTAAAATTATTTTACAATATTGCATTATAAAGTTACATTGTAGCCATACAGAATGAGAACAGAATAGAATATCATAATATAGAATCTTTTATTTCAAATCTCTCTTGCAAAGTTTTATTCTGAAATTGAAAATGTAACATTATTAATGTAAAACTTGAATAGTTACTCATATCTAACAGCTGAAGGCCCTCAGAATAAGTTTACCATTAGTCATACAAAAATAAGGTAGACCTGTCTAAAAAACAATTCAGAAATATTTAATTTGTGATTTTTCTTCAGTAATGGTCATGTGCTATATTTATTTTGTGATGAGTGCACAAACATTTAAGACTGAAGAATAGATGCAAGCAAATAGTTTTGCCAACACCAAGTAATACAGGAACAGAATGCCAGTGCTGGTAGATCATGTCTAATTTTGTAGTTATGTTGTAAGCAAAGAGGAACAAACTACACTGTCAAAACCCTGATTAAAGTGTTGTGTGAATGATGAAGAGGTAATCTGTCACTTGATGCCTACTGTCCTCTCTATAAACCATGCTTACATTTTGTTCCACTACTGTACACTGTAACATCCCTCATAATACTTCCACTGTCCGAAATTCATAAAGTCACCTTGTTGCATGGCACACATAAATACCATATGTGACTGAATGTCCTGAAAAGCCATGAAATATTTCATATACAAAAAAATCACTGGCACATTTGTCTTATGGTAAAAGACAACACAACATTTTTTTCATTTCTGGCAACTATGTTACTGTTACTACTAGTACTGTTATTACTATTAATATGTACTGTTCTTCTATTGCAAACAGAAATATATGAAATGTATTCCTAGATGTCCTGGTCTATGATATGCAGTTTGGACAAGCCATGTATAACAAGCTTTGTGTTCCCCACAGCTGCATATTAACAACATGCATGTCAGTCAGTTAAGACTCAATTCATGAAAAAGAGCAACAAGACAAACTGTAAGGTCAGGCAGCCATGCAATATATTTTGCTGAGCTCTCAGTAGGTGGAAATTTGTAATCTGTTTGACCACATAAGTGTAGAAGCAGAAGATCTGATGTGTCTATCAGATCATCCTACCCTGAATCTGTAGATGATAGTAGTGTGCTCATATAATTCAGTGACAAATTATTTCAGAAGACAAAAATTCTTAAAACTGTGAGCCATGAGCCATCTTTTCCCTTGGACTCTATATGAAAAAAAGTTGGGTTGCTTCTATGTAATTTCAGGCTTGGGATAAAAATATTTATGATGGCATTGTATAAAAATCTACAGGACTTGAATAAAGTAGCGTGGTGGCAGCAGTGCATGGTGGCCAAAGTTAGGAATTCTGTAAAACAGAGATATGGTGAGCAGTGTGTGCTTCATATCTATGGGTAGTCATTTTAGCTACTCAAGCAAAAGGCAGTTTGGATATTTAAGTAGGAATTCAGGATGAATAAACAGAGGTTGTTTGGTATGGTATGGTATGGTGCGGTGTGGTATGTTATGGTATGGTACGGTATGGTATGGTGTGGTATGGTATGAAGACTCACCAGGCAGGTACCAGGTCTATATTCTGTAAAGGGAAGATGATTTTCCTGAGTATGTATGATATCATATTTCCCAAAAGCCATTCCATTTTGGTGAAATAGCAGGTAGAGAATGACATTGACACACATAAGCTAGACATTTATTCTGGCATTTGTAATCATCTATTGTTTTTCTAGGGAAGGGAAAGGAGGAATACCTCATTATGTTTTTCCAAATGTAGTTTGGCAGAGATGCCAAAAAACATGGGCCAGATTCATTAATGCCTACACTAAGTGTGTGTACACTAAGTATACTCTAAGTGTATATGATCTGTATTCAAGAACATCCCTACTACATTTTCTGTGCTTTCTAGTCACGCATAAAGATTACACTAAGTGTACATGCAGTCTACACTTTGTGGTAACCTTAATGAACTGCCCTTGATGTTTAAGGCTGCAAGAAAATCAGTAGGAAAACTAAAATAAGGAGGAAGAAGGTATGAGTTATGCTTGTGTTGTCTGTTAACTCTGAATGGTGTACACTTAGTGTAGAAGTTAATGATCCCAGGGATTATCATCTTTTTTATCAGAGTTGATGATGTTCTTCGTGTTTCACTGTTGCAGTCAATACATTTGGGTGATCTACTGGCAGGTTGCCCTCAGTCGACCTGAATATCAAAGTATTGGGTCCTGTGTCAGTTGCTGTCTCCTCTTCCATGACGTCAGGTCGTCAGGGGTATAAAACATGCAGCCGATGCCATTTTATTTAGTCTTTCTTGCCGCGCGGTGCCCGAAGCAGAAGCAGTTTGCAAGTGCCGGTCGGCCGACTCCTGAAATTTTCGCATTCGAGTTTCAGAACCGAAGTCTTCAATTAAAGCTAAGTACCCCATTGGAGAAACTTTTTGTTGCTTTTTACCGATGTCAGTAAAAGTTAATAATTGCATTACTTGTGGGAAGCAAATACCTCATAAATATTTTCATTTGTACTGTATTCCTTCCTAGGCCCAGATCATAACGTGCCTTGCTGTCGGTTTTGTGCTAGATTTAACCAACGCACTATTAAGCGTCGGTATATTTCTGCTTCTAAATATTTTGGATCCAGATTTAATTACCCTGAAATGTCATTGGATAGCAATCCGACTACCGGAGTACACAAAAAATCCAAAGAAAAAGAGACAGACTGTCGAGGTCCAAAACCAACGACAAAGCTTCTCCTAAGCCAGTCGCCGGTTCGCCTGTACTCAGTCAGGTGCTTTCGCAGCCCCTGATACCCGCTACTTTTGAGTCGCAGGCCTCTACCGAGACCCATGCGGTATGCCGTGAGATTCTCAGAGTATTGAACCCGTGGATATCTCTCCCTCAGATAGGTCCAGAGCCCCTGAGCAGGCACCAGCTTCTGAGGGTGTTTTCAGGCCTCAACATTTTTATATAAAACCGATGCCATCTTCAAAAACAAAAACAAAATCAATTTCTAAGTTCAAAAAAATGATGCATGAGCCACGTGGCCAGGCCCCTATGCCTAAAATACAGATGATCAAAATGTCTGAGGACTTTATTACCTTGATCAGGGGTTCCCAACCCCCCCTGCTAAGAGGCCTAGGCAAGACACTGAATATGAATCTTCAGATCAGGTTTCTATTTCTTCTGATTCCTCTTCTGATAAGGAATTTTCTATACCACCCTATGAGGATTCAGATGCAGAAGAATCCATTGCATCTGCATCTCCTCCTGAGGATTAGTCTTTTGGAGAAACCTTGCATACTTTAAGGGAATATTTTCATTGGGAGAGTCAGGATTTCTCTGAATCAAAAAAGAGACTTAGGGATGTTCTTATTCTTCCTCAGCATAGGCCTTTGGCTATACCTCCTGTATTAGACATTGTTGATGATGTGTTTTCGGAATCAAGCATGACTCCTGATTCCCTACCTCCGGCTCCTAGTAAGCCAAACAGATATTACAGGGTTCCTGACTCCCATAAATTTCTATTCAAAAATCCTGCTGCCGATCCTGAAACTATCTCACAGGGTCCCAAAGCTGTGAAGGCCTCTACAGCCAAAAATCCTACCCCTTCTGATAGAGATTCCGGGGCGCTGGATAGATGGGGAAAGAAGGTTTACACATCTGCAACCTTGGCAATTAGGGCCTTAAACTGCCAGTTTCATATGATTAAATATCAACAGCATGTTATGGACCTATTGAAACAGAAAATGATGTTGATTTCTGATTCTTTGCAAAATAAAGAATTACAGGAATCATTGCATGCAGCAGAACAGGTTGGAAAGCATACTTTGCAATGTGGTGTTGATTCCTTGGAGGCCTCTTGCAGGGCCGCAGTTACTGGATCTGTGATTAGAAGGCATGCCTGGATCAAGGAGCAAAATCTGCCTGATCATGTTAAAGCTAAATTGTTGGATGCACCTTTACAGCATGATACTCTGTTTGGTAATAAGGCAGAAGAGGTTTTAAAGAAAATGGAAGACAAAGCTAAATCTATGCAAACTGTAAAAAATTTCTTACAACTGCAGCCACCCAGATTCAGTAGGCACTGGCCTACTAAAAACTGGTCCTTTCCTGTGTCCAACAGAGCCTCTCAATGCAAATCCAGGCGCTCAAAAGGCACTAGATACCAAATGCAGTGTTCTTACAGGTCAAAGCAATGGGGTGCCTCTACCTCCAAATCTGGAGGAAACAAAGCACAACCTCTACCATCACCAAGCACTTATCATTTGACAGCCCCCTTGGGGGGAAAATTAGCACTTCATGCTCAAAATTGGCAGTTAATTACCCAGGACAAGTGGGTATTAAATATAGTATCCCAGGGGTACAGATTTCATTTCCATACTTTGCTAATTTCAAACGGTTGGCCAGATCTGCCACAAAATCAATGGGCAGAGGCTCAGAAACAAGTTACATCCCTCATGGATATGGGGACTATTCAACCAGTACCAGAACAGGAAAAGGACAAGGTTTTTATTCAAGACTATTCCTGGTACCCAGAAAAGGCAATGCCTGGCATCCAGTACTAGACTTATTAATTTTGAACACGTTCTTGGACATTCCAAAATTCAAAATGCTGACTTTACAACAGCTACTGCCCATGCGGGGCAAGAACACTTGGCTAGTGAATCTAGACTTAAAAGAGGCATACCTGCATATCCCAATAAGGCAATTGTGCAGAAGATACCCCCGCTTCAAGGCAGGTTTTATGCATTACCAGTTCTCTGCACTGCCCTTTGGCTTATCTACTGTGCCCAGGGTCTTTACAAAGTGCCTGGCACCAGTAATTGCATTCTGCAGACAAAGAAGCATACAAATGTATCCTTACCTGGACGACTGTCTCATTCAAGCAGAGAACAAAGACATTCTTCTTCAACATCTGGCATTTGTAAAAAGGCTTCTAACATGCCTAGGGTACATAATAAATGAAAAGAAATCACAACTGGTACCCTCTCAAAAAATTACATTCCTGGGTGCAAGCTTGAATACAACTTCCCAGATGGCTTACATTATGCCAGAAAAACAAAGGCAATTGACTATATACTTCAAACAGATGGCAACAAAAACCCAGTTATCTGCAAGACAAATTCTGCAGTCTTTGGGGTTCATGGCATCCTGCAATCTACTAATTCCATATGCAAGACTGCATATGAGGAAATGGTATCTAAAAAGTTTATGGAGTCAGCATTGTCACAGTCTGGAAACAATGATTCCTCTCATTCCCTGCCTACAACAGGAGTTTCTTTGGTGGGTAGAAACATGTCACCAAAATAAGGGACGGTCTTTCAGCCTACACCCTGCCACCCAAACCCTAACTACAGACACATCAGACTATGCTTGGGGGGCCCACCTGGTGGGGAGATGCATTCAGAGCATATGGAACCCAAAACAAATGCATCTGCATATCAACCAGAAAGAGATGCTAGCTGTTCAAAATGCCCTGACAGCCTTCAAGATCTTACTTCATCCAGGACAACTACTGATAAAGATGGACAACACCACGGTTATGTGGTACATAAACAAGCAGGGCGGTACACATTCCTACCCCCTTTGCAGACTAGCCATGGCATTGTCGGACACAGCCTTGACTTACCAAGTACATCTTCAAGCTCAATTCCTGCCAGGAAAACAAAATACTCTGGCAGACGACCTAAGCAGAAATCTTATGGACCCTCATGAGTGGAAACAGGATCCACAAGTCTTCAGCATGGTAACACAGAAATGGGGGGAGCCCAGACATAGATCTATTTGCCTCTCCCCAAAATTATCAACTGGACAAATTCTGCACAAGGACTTATCACAGACAAGCATGGAAAGTGGATGCCCTATCCTTCAGTTGGAAAAACCTATCAGTCTATGCCTTTCCTCCTCTGCCTCTTCTTCCCAAGGTCTTACTAAAGGTCAGACAGGAAAAAACAAAAATGATCCTAATTGCTCTGGACTGGCCTCGCCAGGACTGGTACCCAATTCTAAAGAATATGTCTCAACCCCCTCCTTGGTACTTGCCTCAAATACCTCATCTACTGTCTCAGCAGAACAATCAAATTCTGTACACTCAGCTCCAAACTCTGAACCTGGCAGCATGGCTGATCATGTAATTATTCAAACAACACCTCTCAGTAAATCTGTGATAGATGTCATTTTAGAAGACAGAAGGCCTAGTACTAGAAAATCTTATGCTGATAAATGGAAGAGATTCTGTGCTTGGAACCAAGCACAAGGAACGGACACAGCAAAACTAAATATTCCTCAGATTTTACAATACTTGACTGAGATGCTTGACAATGGCCTACCTTTTTCTTCAATAAAAATCCATGCCTCTGCCATCTCATCCTCTGCTAAAACAGTATCTTAGAGGGGCCAAAAATGTAAGGCCTCCCAGAAGATCACCAACTCCTGCATAGGACCTCAATTTTGTGCTGTAAAAACTCACCTTGCCTCCTTTTGAACCAGCAGCTACAGCAGATATAAAGTTTTTATCTTGGAAAACAGCTTTCCTTTTGGCAACCACTTCAGCAAGAAGGGTTTCAGAACTACAGGCCCTCATGGCTGTGGAGCCTTTTATTACATTTTACCCGGACAGGGTGTCCCTCAAGACCAACCCTTCCTTTATGCCTAAGGTGGTATCCAGTATGGCTCTTAACCAAACTATTCACCTGCCAACATTTTACCCAAATCCGCAGAACAAGGGCGAGTGGATTCGGCATTCATTGGATGTACACAGACAAATAAGATTCTACTTAAACAGGACCAAATCTCTAAGAAAGACTGAGCAACTACTGGTGGCATTTGCTGCAGGATCAGAGGGAAAAGCTATAACAAAGCAGACTATTTCCAAGTGGATAAGCCACTGCATTTGTTTCTGCTACTTGCATCATGATAAACCAGTGCCCAAGGGAATCAGGTCACATTCCACCAGGGCTGCATCTACCTCATCAGCTTTTCTCAGAGGAGTTCCAACCAAAGACATTCTAGAAACTGCTACTTGGAGCTCTGTTCATACTTTTACAAAGCATTATCATTTACCTCTCTTCTCTAAGTCCAGGGCAGGCTTTGCCACTGCAGTTCTGCAGGGCCTTATAGCCGCTCCTAATGCTATTTAGCTCCATCCTCCCAGCCATAGCTTTGGGATTCTACCCAAATGAAAGGACTGCAACAGTGAAACACGAAGAACATAGTACAGTTTTGTACACTTACCATAAATGTAGATGTTCGAGTGTATTCACTGTTGCAGTCCGGGTTACCCACCCGCCATCCCCCTTTTTTCTAGAACTTCTCTTTCCTTCACTATATTCCAAAGCCTTTGTGGTGTATTTGCTTTTAGATGAAGGTAAAGTTTATGTTGATAAAAATGCATTTACTTATATATTGCTGTTTATATATATATATATATATATATATATATATATATTTTTTTTTTTTTTTTTTGCTCCCCATTTGGGGGGTACCTGACATCTGGGGCAAAAAAAACTGAATAAAATGGCATCAGCTGCATGTTTTATACCCCTGATGACCTGACATCATGGAAGAGGAGACAGCAACTGACGCAGGACCCAAGACTTTGATATTCAGGCCGACTGAGAGCAACCTGCTAGCAGATTACCCTAATGTAATGACTGAAACAGTGAATACACTCGAACATCTACATTTATGGTAAGTGTACACAACAGTACTTTTGGCATCTCATTTTCAAATCAGTAAAGTAAAAAACAATGCAGACGTACCAGGATCTGAAGAAGATTTTACTGAAAGTGCTTATCCTACTTTCTCTTCATTTGTTTTGTCTTTTAAAAGTTTTATTAAATCACGGATTTTATCACGTCTATGGTGGCATGTCTGCATTGTTTTTATACTTTGGTTCTTTTTTGGCAAGACTACCTTCAGCAGTGTGTACTTAGTTTTTGTTTCATTTTCAAATCAGTGGAAGATTTTACTATATCTTTACAAAGTGTTTATTGTAAAGGGATGCAGAAAAGTCTGTTCAATAGAAGCCAACATCATCTGCAATGAATATTACCTTGAGACTGGGAAGATTAATAAGTTTCTAACTGAATGAATACCAGGGAGCCAAGGACAAACTCATTCAGTGCAACTTTGCATATTTGTTTTAGAAATTGCAATTTAGCAGTAATCTGTCAAACTTAATTCAAGACAGCTTCTGAGCCAGACAATGGTTCAGACTTTGATCCAGTAGCCTGTAAATTCCTTTAACAGGAGCTCATGAAATACTGAGTGACTGATAATTTTACTGGGTCAGTGGGTTTCTATTATCCTTGTACTTAAAGGTGGGAACATGTAGAGCTAACATCATGTACCATGTATGGTGTCTCATTATATAAGATATATCATTAAGGTCAGCAGAACAAATCCCATTCTGTAGCCATTCCTGAATATGTAATGCTGCTGACACGGTAGACCACAGCTGCACAGGAATGATGCAAGGATACTTGGAAACTTTTGCTGTACATACTACAGTGTACAACTTAACTGATTTGGCAAACAGTACCTGAAGAGTTCAGAATCTAAACTTTCTGATTCCATTGTTGCCCCATTAAAAGAAAAATCTATGCTTTGTTAGGAAACCTGCCATATATCACTTTTCTTCAAGCTTTAAATGTAGTAATTAAAAACATGGCTTGTGTCACTCATTCTATGTTATGATTCAAGATGAACAGTAGTAGTGGTAGGGTAGTTCGTTTCTATGTTTTATTATATAGAAACACATCAGGATGGATAGCAGCAACAAAAAATATAAACAAACTGATTAGGTGACAGACCATTACATACATGCATGCTTACATCTCAACAGCTCTCTACAAAATGGCTGTCTTGCTTACACGTGCTCAGTATGTATGCACATGTGCAAGCCCATGAAAAGCTTCTTAAAGGTATGCACACATACTGATCTACATCCTCCATCTTTAGTGAATTGCCCACAATAAAATGACATCTGGAAAAGACATGCAATTATACAGACACTAAGAAATAAACACAAAGTTCATGTCCAAGCTGCCATATATCTGGAGCATGATCTGGAAATGCGACCTGATCTAGTGATATAGCATTTAGGACTGGGTTTAGCAACAGGGACAGTCATTGGTGAACAATTTGTTTCAGGAGTTTCAGGAATCTTCTCAGGAACAGGGATATTTTCTGGAATGTCCTCTGGAACTGGAACACTGGATAACTCATTCTGAGATCTACATTCTTTTTCACAGGCAAGATGCTGCAATACAGGCTTGGATACTGGTACTAAATTTTTCTGATTCCGCCTAATTTTTGATTCCACAATGTATAATCTCGGCTCTGGGCATACACTTTTCATAACTCCAATCTGATCAAAACCTTTAGAGGTCTGCATCCTCACTATCTCCCCTTCTCGTAATGGATTGAGCAGTTTGCAGGACTTATCATAATAGGACTTCTGGGACAAACACCTTTTTATAAGTTGAGCTCTCACTACTTTGTTGTTCTTAGCACAGGGAACCAACAGATTACTACTAATTCAACAAAAGCCTTTATGCAGGTGAACCAAGATGTTTATCAAGAGAAATATTTCTGAGAATCAGGAGATTCAGAAGAACATCGCTATTGTCTCATTTTGACTTCTCCAATAATTGTTTCTCACTTTGAACTACACGTTCTGCCAGACCATTTGACTGTGGGTACTTAGGGCTACTCATAACATGAATAAAGTCCCACTCTTCAGGAAATCTCTTGAACTGCTGGCTTGTAAATTGTGTAACATTGTCAGAAATAACTTTGTGCGGACTACCATGGACTGCAAAATGATGCTTCAACTTAGTAATGACAGTACTGGATGCTAGATTAGGAAGCAGGTCAATCTCAAACAAATTTGAATAAGAGTCTACTACCACCAAGTGATGTTGACAATTCCATTCGAAAATGTCTGTAGCTACTGTCAACCAAGGTAGTGCAGGAATCTGGTTTAAGTGAAGTGGTTCTTTTTGTTGATGTGGCTTAGTACTATTACATACTGAACAAGATGAAAGTACTTTCTTGATATCCTTTGACATAGCAGGTCAAAATACTAGTCATCTTGCCCTTCTTTTGGTAGAATCAGTTCCTGGGTGGCCATGATGCAAGATGGTAATATACTCTTGTTGCAAGGATTTTGGAACAATCTCTTTTGGACCTTTAATGAGGATTATATTTTCTGAAAAAATCTCATCTCTGTAAGGAAAATAAGGTTGTACTTCTACTGGTAAACAAGATTGCTTTGAAGGCCATCCTCAACTGATAAAGTGGTTGAGCTTCTGAAGTACTGGATCTAAGGCTGTGTGACTTCTAAGTTCATCAAGATGTGTGAAAGAAAATTTCTCACTTCATGACTTCAAAATCAAGTTTCTCATTTTCATGCTGTTCAGTGGTAATTCTGGGTGATCTGAATAATGTATCAGCAAGATAAAGAAGTGTGCCTTTTGTGTATTCAAGATTGAAATTATACTTTTGCAATTTCAACATCGTGCATTCCAATCTGGCAGGAGCTGTATGCATAGGGTTTCACAAAATAGTGAATTTCTTCATCACCATAAGCAACATCATGCATTGCAATCTGGCAGGAGCTGTATTCATAGACTTTCAGAAATTAGTGAATAGAGGTTGGTGATCTGTTTCAATTTGAATTGGGCAGCCATAAATATAATCATGGAACTTCGAGCATGCAAACACAATCTGCGCATGCTGCATCTCAGTTTGGGTTAGAGTTCTGGTTGCATAGGCTACTGGTCTACTCTCTTGAAGAATGACTGCATCAAAACCAAACTTTGAAGCATCACAAGAAAGAGTTACTGGTTTGTGAACATCATAGCATCTGAGAGTTGGTGGACTGTCAATTCTCTGTTTCAGGACATAAAATGCTCTTTGGTGTTGTTCTCACCAGGATGCATATTTGCATGTCAGCTCTCTTAACGGTGCTAAAAGTTGGCTTAAATCTGGAATATACTTGTCTAGATAGTGAACCATGCCAAGAAAATGGTGTAAGGCTTGAACATTGTCTGGAGCTGGCATCTCAAGAATTACTTTTTGCTTGGAAGGATCTGGTCATAAGCCTAAACTTGTAAACAAATGACCAACGTAAATAATTTCTCGTAGCCTGAATTTGCACTTCTGAGGATTCAGCTTAAGATTCACGTCACGTGCTCTTTCCAGACATTTCTTGAGGTTTCTGTCATGCTTGGCTTCACCATTACCTACTACTAGAATATCATCTACTATAATAGCACATGGATAACCAGAAAAAAAAGCTTCTTAAAGGAATACATACATACTGATCTACAGCTTGCTTCCTTAGTCTCATCGGCTACAGAGTCAATATTCAAAGTGGTACAGCTTTGCTATTTCTTTCAGCACATATAACTCAGCTATTAAGCCTAAACTAAGCAATCTGCCCTGCTTTAGTTGTTTCTCTTGACTCTGTATCCCCTAACCTAATTAAAATGTTAGAATTGCTGATCTCTTACACCTTGCTATTGTCATCAGATATTTGCATAATGTATATTACAGTGAGCCTGAGTCATGTATCCTGGGCCACTGTGAGTTAAATAATGTTTGATTGCAGTCTGAATTTGGAGATTAAGCACAAATAGTTTGTTGCAACAGCCAATTAACATCACTGATTTAAAATAAATATAAAACAACAGTACCCACTTCTGTGGTGATAAAGATTATATGTGTTTGAACTTTACACAGCTAAAGCTAATAATTAAGAAGCAGAAATGCCTTGCTTTTTTAACCTACTAACAGCATTTGTTGTTGCTAGAACTGAGCAATCCTTACTTGCATAAACTTCCATATTTACAGAAGCTGTGAATAGAATAGCTACTAAAAGTGTTGCTTTCTATGCCTCTGCACATAGTAAAAATGTTTCCAGGAAGCAGTGCCAGTTTTAAACGTACATGATAAAGATGACCAATACTGAGGAAATACACAGTCTTCATTTTCTTGCTGCCCCTTCCAGACACAAAACCCATTAAACAGTATTACAATACATTAGACTGGAAGTTCTGCTAATGGACTGTATAGTCTTGGTAGCAGTGAAAAAGAAATGTGTTTTAATATATTTTAAACTGATTGCAGAAGTATGACATTCTCATATTAAACTGCTGTCTTTGTGTCCAAGGTTCATAAATACTTAAAGCACTGGGATCAACTATTAGGGTATGCACAGTGCATGCACAAAATACCAACTGAATTTACCAGTGTACAGCTGGTGTAAGCATTCTACCAATGTACAAAACTATGTTATACCATTTAAGGGAAATACTTCATCTTTTCCAACTAGGGATGCCTAAGCAGTATTTAAAGCCCTATATATTACTGAATACTAAACAAATTGCTAAAAAAAATCTTTTCTAGCAGTTAGAGCAGAAGATTAACGGTATCAGCTGTTAACAAGCTGCTTCCTTTTCCAGAGTCTAATTCCTTAAACTTCCCATTTAGTGACTGGGTGACTCTGAGTAAATAACCAAACAGCACTCTTTCAATGAAATGCAGACTCCAAACACCAGTTCAAAGAAGGACATAACAACCCCATTGGCATATACATGGGCATAGATAAAATATTTTAATGTATGGAGAAAGATCTACTTACCTGCAGCATATTCCTTGGCTTAAAATGTGCATTTGATGTTGTCACTTGTAAGATCATCTTCCACTATCAAACAATACAGTTTCATTATAGAATACTGAACATGTTATATAATTACTTATCTCATGAAACTTTCAATATTCAGAACAGCAGTGATTTTTCTGAAAGGGCACGTTTACAGAGGTTTTCCAGCTTTCCATGCTAAGTTCAATCTTTACTAAGGACATAACTATATCCTCTAATACTATAGCCCTGTATGCTGGCAAGTGGCAACATTCTTTTGTACAGATCAGACCAACCAGCTAACATTATTGAAATACAAACAGACTTCTTAAACATTTGCTCTTGAAAGCAAGAAACAAAGTTTTATACTGCCCCTTCCCCATAGAAACTGCCTTTAAATGAATTATTTTTATAAACAGACACTTCTACACACGCAAACACACACACACACACATACACACATAAATACAATTCCCAGAGAAGGCTGATAAAATTCTTTAGTTCCCCACATCTTTTGTTCTGACAAGGTAGTACTAGTACTAACCTACATATGGATAGAGACCAGCTTACCAGTTACCCGAGCCTCTCCTGATCTTTACCCAAATAAAATAGTAATAAATATAAAATGATAATATGAAGAGCAATTCGTGGGGTTAAAGGCAGACACAGGAAGCTTGAAAACTTACAGTGCTAAATAATGCCATCTTCTCAGGAATAAATAGTACATAAATAAATACCAGCTGAAATATTTTAAAAGTTCATTAGTTAACAGCACTTTATTTGGACTTTGATCTCACGGGATAATGTCAGGTTTAAGAAAATTTAGTTAAAATGCAATGTGTTTTTCTGCCTTATTATTTCTTATTCATCTGCATTCATCATGTTTCCTCTCATGGCTTAGGAATGTGTTACTTTTTTCTGTCGAAAATGTATTTTAAAGTGCATTAGATTTCCATACTTGCTGACTTCTCTTGTGAATTAAAAAAGGAGACACCAGAAACTGCCCTTTGAAATGAAATTGACACTGGACTTCATGACTTGCATATAATGAAGATGCCATAGTGGTTGAAAGAGATAAAGGAGACAGACATTTATTGGCAAGTTCTGTTGTTGCAGAACTGATGTGATTAAGTTTTGATCCTACAAAATGTTGATATGACTATGCATAACACAAATTTAGCTGTTTTGCAAAGGCCAACAACAGAAAGATGATGTCATGTGATGAACACTGGGTATTGGTGAAAAACATTGTGTATAACTTTGTGATATGCTGTGCTGTGCTAACAATAATGATGCTGTCTTGTTTATGGTAAATAAATCTGAGAGTACTTGTTATTAATTTATCTCACATATGATGGTTATGGATAGTATTTCTACAATAAGAGATAGCTAGAGAACTTGAGTATCTGAAGCAGAGGTTTTTCTGCAGACAACCTCTCTATATTTATTTCTGTGTGTGTATGCTGACGTGATTATTTTAAAATGTACTTGCATTATTTTCTTTATTATTTAGGAAAAAGGTAATTTAATAACCTTTAAGCTCTTGTAACTGGTATCTGTTATTTAGTTATTATATGTTGGTACTCTATTTTTTCTGTGATGTAGGTAAACTTTAAAATGCTGTTAAGCTGTATTGCTCACATCTCACATTAAACTACTTAGGCCTACAAGTATTGAAAAAAAAAGTAAACAATATGACTTCATATTTTCTTTAATTTAAGACCAACAGATAACTTGAAATCTCTGGCTTGTTCACAGTGGCATCCAAACTAACATTCTAGGGAAAAAACAGTGGAGAATTGTAGAATTCTGCAAGCCTTCCCCAGGAATTGTCTGTGCATCTGTATATATGTGTGTGCAAATAATTTGTAGAAAAGGCAGTTAGCATGGATAAAGAGGCACTGAAAGACACTGGGCCATATTTATGGAGGCTTGCACAGAGTCTAAGATTAGTGTAAGACGGCAGACAGCCAATATGTCTGCCGAGCGATCCAGCAACAGCTGGCAGGGGCGTGCATGAGAGCTTCTAAAGCTACTCTTGCATGGACAGTGTTATGGTATGCAAATTACCTCATTTGCTGCTGAAAGTTATGCAAATGAGGTAAATTTGCAATCCAGGAAACACTAACCTGTCCGTGTAAGAGTAGTGTTATTTGTAGAAATGTACTCCGTTGGTAACGGAGTACCATTCTGCAAATAGCTAAACGGAGCTATGACAGCTCCAAATAAAGGATGCATCTAGTTGATGAAGCATGCCAATGGCCAAATATAAGGCCATTGGCATTTGCTAATCTTGTAAATCCTTAAAATCCATTTTTTCCCCGATCTCTGATGTTTAAGTGTAGCGCAGCGCCGCTCAAACATGCGGTGGTTTAAATAAAATGAAAAAAATTGAAAAATAGCCAAAAATGGGCATTTTCACTAAAATGCTTGTTCTGCGATGCAAATGAATGGCAGGCTGAAAACAACATTGCCACTGAGTAGTGGTTGCTAAGTGGGGAAAGCTCAGTGTGAGAGATGTAACCAAGCATTAGTAGGCAATCCTATGCAAATGAGGATAAGGATAGTGAATCCCAATTTTCCCCGGCATGTGAGCCATGTCCCTAGAGTGTAAGTGTAGGAGTAGGGGAGTAGTAGAGTAGAAGATAGGTGACATCATGAGGGGGTATGTCTGAAAGACTGCAAGCTTATTGGAGCACAGTGGCGTGTGTTTGCCCTGAGTTGCTCAGGATTGCAAGAGGCGTGTCTACAGTTGTCCTAGCTGAAAATCAGAAACCAAAGGTGTACGCCATGGATATATCTGAAATTTCTTGCAAACGTGCTTACACCGTGTGTGCGCACATGTGTGCGCATGTGCGCTTGTTTGTGTGGCATTGCCCCTTGTGGAAACAGAAAGGGAAAAGGAAGGAAAAGAAGTAGTAGGAAGTTAACCAAGGAAAACTAGCAGAGCTGCCAGGTGAAATATATCAGAATCAGCCAATTACACAGGCAGTTGACTAGCCCAGCCCAGCCCAGCACTTTAAACTCTGCAAACAGCAGTCTACCCTGTTTTTTCCCAAGAACTCTGCAACACTGCAGTATACAAAGAGTGGAAACTTAATAAGCTTAAGTCAGACAAAATGTTAGGGACTGCTGTTGCTATCATAAACCAACATGTGCAAGATGTTGAGGGTGGTGATGTTGGGAATGCTGCTGAGCAACCCACAGTGAGGAGACGGAGAGGAGTGTACAGACCCAGGGTAACCTACCAGAGGCTACATGATCTGGAGATAGTGGAGTGCTATAGAGTGGACAGAGACCTCCTGTAGCAAATTGTTGAGCTGTGCCGGCCACGCCTCACACACAGAACCAACAGAGGGGAACCCATCCCAGTGGATACCAAGGTATGTGTTGGCCTACGAATACTAGCTACAGGTACCTTCCAGAGACCAACTGGTGATATGATGGGGGTTTTACAGGCATCAGCATCCAGGTACTGCACCAGTTCCTGGATGCCATGTCAGCACATGTCGGTGACCATGTATATTTCCCCAATTTCCGTGAGGCATTGGCCAGAAATATGTGTCTTTTCCACAAAATAGCAGAATACCCTGAGGTAGTGGGTGCAATAGACTGCACGCACATACACATCAAAGCACCACCCGGTGAGCAAGGTAGGGTCTACATCAACTGCAAGTGTTTCCCCTCCATCAACTGCCAGGTCATGTGCGATGCCCAGGGCATAATAATGAATGTGTGTGCTGGCTACCCTAGAAGCTATCACGATTCCCACATCTGGCATCCTGACGCAGCTGTACCAGAGGTTTGCCAGTGGGGACATCCCTAACAGTCACCTTGTGGGGGATGCTGGATACGCACTGGAGCCGTGGCTGATGACACCCATCCGAAATGTACACACACCTGAACAAGAACTCCATAATGAGGCACATGCACAAACAAGAAACATTATTGAGCATGTGTTTGGGATGCTCAAGTCACAGTTTCGGTACCTGGACACATCTGGTGGAGGCTTGTAGTACTCACCAACTACATGTACCCAAATTGTCATGGTATGTGCCATGCTACACAATATGATCCTGCAAAAACAGCTGCAGCAGGAACAGCATGGGGCAGGGCCGAACAGCCCCCCACCATTGCCAAGGCCTGCACAGGCACAGTGTGACTCAGAGGAGGAACAACCTGAGCCTGCCCCAGTAGGCAGAAGGAGGCATACTCAGTATGCCTTGGCCTTGGCAAAGAGGCAACGCATAGCACATACACTGACTCAGTAAGAACCCTGGAAATGACACTTCTCTCTGACTCCACATACAATAAAAGGGATGTCTAACTTGACACCACCTGTTTTCAAACATATATAGTGAATGTACCATGTGCATCCGACATAGGCAGCCCTGCAGCACTACCTGAGGCATGATTGCCCTATTTTAAGCACTATAAAGCAATGCTAAGCGCATTTTACCACTATTTAGCATATTTAAACACAATTGCATGGAGCTGTGCACCGCGCTAACTAGCGCAATGTCGGGCAACGTTGAGCAATGTTGGGCAATGTTGGGCAAAGTCGGGCAAAATCGGGCAAGGTCGGGCAAAGTTGAGCAAAGTCAGGTAAACATGCTCACACCTGCTTTACTGTTCCTTAAGCAGTCTGATCTACCCAGCAGGAAAATAAAAAGCAGTGACAGGGCTCAAACTCAGGATACTGTGCACTATAGTCACAGTACTGAACCATTAAGCTATGACAGCATTTCACTGGCACAGACACAGCAGGACAATTGTAGACTAACGCAAACACAAACAAATGCTGTATCATGCCCTCTGAAGAGGCATATGAGTAACTTCCCCCCAGGCCTATGCAGACAGATAACAGCAGGCCAGGCAGTGTGATGTGGGTTGGGTAGGCTATGAAGTCACAAACTAATATACGTGAAATTGGAAGCTAAGATCTGTAGTACAGTAGTATGCCTCAAGCCAGTATGATAGGCAACAGTACAGACTGAAATGGAGTACCTGACATAGCAGTGCAAGCCTAGAAAATGTGTATAAGTGTCAGGTGAACCTCTCATCCTATGTACACTCACAGTAACAATCAGGTGTGCCCCCCGGGTGGAAATGTACAAATAATAGCTGTCTCCCCTGTATGTAGAAATGTTGATAAGTCTATGCAAAGTGACTCATGGAAGCCCTGCAGGCACAGTGTCCTTTCGGTCGATGTACAACACAAAGGTGAGCCCTGAAGTAAAAACCAACTTGATTTTTCATACACATATAGTATATATGTCCATACTAGGCATGCTCACACACTTAAACAAATTTAGCAAATTTCAGTCAGCAACATACTGAAAAGTCATACTGGGCATGCTCACACAATAAACGAAGCAAATGTCAGTCAACAACATACTGAAAGGTCATACTGGGCATGCTCACACACTTAGGCCATGTTTGAGTACAGCAGTGGGCCACACATATATGGCAGTTGTAGTTCTTACCCCAGAAACTTGTCACTATTCACCAATCCTGCCTTGCGCACACAGTTATATGAAAACAGACCCATATAATATATTGGACTCCTGTCATAATCAAACTATGTACTACAAGTACTTAAGTTGTTCAAAGAAAAGAAGATCAATAAATCTCCGATCAGTATCATCAATAAACAATGAGCACTCCTAACATTATCCAATCCATGTTCTGGCAAAAATATTGTCAAAGAGTCCATAAAGAACCATGAAGCTTTCTTTTGCTATGTCATAAATATCAATGTAAACTCATATATGTTCTGAGTCAGTGCAAACTGTAAATGAATACATGTACATGACTGACATTGCCAACATCTTGTCAGACAGGTCCATACATATTTATTCCCCTCTCACTGACAAAAGGGCCCATTATCATACCTGGAGATTGTGAAAACCCAGAAATCACATATACAGTGGTTAAACAGCTCTTGCCAAACCTAAAAACATGGTGTCTATGGGATGACATGGTTTCCCTAGCTGTGTCATATGTGAACTCCAAAACAAACAGACCCTGCACCTGAACAGTCTGTTGAGACTCACCCTCTGTACAGGATATGAAACTGTTGAATGGGTTACAGCAACATTTGGCACACTCTGCAAGTGTTGGTGCAAAACAGACCATGGGAACTATTGTCTTATAAGCCTATTAAGCCTGATCTGCAAGGTCATGGAGTCCATCATGATGGAACTCATAAACAGAGCTATTGGGAGCCTACAAACACCCAACCCTACCCATTTTGGTTTGGTCAGGGGCAGATCATGGTTCCCAAACCTGCTAGACTGTTTTCAAGGCAGTCACCCATGACATACATCAATGAAATGAGCTACACACGTCCCACATAGACCTTGAAAAACCCTTTTCCAACATCCCAGACACATGTCGTAGCCACAAAATCAACAACCTGTGCATAAATATGTATGTCATCTGATGGATTGCCAACTGGGGCACAGATAGATCCCACAAGGTAAGAATTGCGGTCTCCTGTTCAAGATGGTAATAACTGCTGTCCCCCATGGCTCAGTCCTGGGACCCCTCCTGTCTGGTGTATACTTTTCAGATATACAGTCAAACACATGAGGGCTATGTTTAGCAAAGTTTGTGGATGACTAGAAAAAAGTTGTCCTAATCGATGTTTGGGACAACAGAGACATCTTTAAAAAGGGTCTAAGTCAGACAGATGTGGTGTTACAATTATGGCCTCGAGCTACAGTCATACAAATACCACATAGGTGCCAACACCATAAACATGGAGGTGATAATAAGGGATCTATGGACACATGTGGATAGTCATCTCTACTTCCAGAAACACATTCACAAAGTGGTTAGAAAATCATGCTATGTGTTCCCACAAACTGCCAAGGTCTTTGCATGTAGGTCAAAGAAGGTTCCCTCTACTCATCAGTCATCAGACCCGTCAGAGAGTAAAACAACACACTTGCGATGAATCTGACTAGGCACCTTCAGCAGCTGGAAAGACCACAGAAGTACCTCAACAAGAGGATTACTGGCCTCAAACAGTTGCCCCGTGCAACAAGACAATTTAACTCAATCTGTACTCTGTTGCATACTGTCTACTCAGGAGATCTCTGCCCAACAGACAGGTCCATGTCCAATGCAGAACTGATGTACATGCGCTATCTGAAGTAAACCTAAACTCACTGTACCACATGCTCTAGGGATATCATCATCACAACATTAAATAGAACATGTTGGAGGGATACATTACTAACTCACAGACTTACCTTGCTTTGGAACAGGCTCCCAACTAACATTAAGCTGAGTCCCTCACTGACACTCTTCCAGAGGAGCCTTGATGAGTGTATGTGAAACTGAACCGTCACACCATGGATCACTTCATCAGTTCTACTACACAGAGGCCTAGGGAACTAACTCCATGCGTAGCGATAGCTGCACACTCTGGCAATACTAATATATGCCTTCAGGCAGATAGCCTATTACATACCTATGTACCTATATATATAGGTAGGGGGAACACAGTATAATAAGCCAAAGATGGATGGGCAGAGATGTGTGTAAGAGGATGACCATGACAGGGAGCCATCCAGAAGTGTCCCACCCAGCACACATCTCAATGGCATGAAAGACATGAGGTGCATATCTCTCCCACTGTACATAACAGCCACTAGTATCTGTAAGCATTACAGTGTATGTGGTCCATGTGTCTGCTGTACAACATGACTGTACAATGAAATACACATCTGCTATCTGTAGACATGTACCTGTCACATAGGTTCATAGGTATGTAGTAGACTATCTCCACGAAGGCATATATCAGCCTACGCAAGTTGTGCAGCTTTCACCACACCATTGGGTAGTTTCCCAAGGCCTAGTTCTAATAGTTAGTACCCTAAGCCCCTTTCTCGTGGGGCTGCTGATGTGATGCCTGGCATGAATTGTCTGTTTCCCATCCACTCATCATGGTTCCAATTGAAGAGTGTCAGCGATGTACATTGGGACTCTGTCCCACAGTAAGGCGAGTGTCTGGGATGGTACTCTATCCCACCAGCATGTTGTATTCATCATTGTGATGAGGTTCATATCCCTGGAATGTGTAGGGTGACTCAATGTTGTTATCTGTAGATGGAGCATGTTCAACAGTTATGTGTTGGACATGGCTCTGTATGTTAGACAGAGTGTGCCTCTGAGTAGGTGGTATGCAACGAAGAACAGATTTAGTTTTACCAGTTGTGTTGCATAACACAACTGTTTGAGGCCAGTAATCCTCTTGGTGAGGTACCTATGTGGTCTCTACAGCTGCTGGATATGCTAAGTCGAGTACATCCAAAATGGTGCACTGTACTCAATGATGGGTCTGATGATGTAAGAGTAGAGTGCCAACACTACCTCTTTGGATCCTGATGCAAACCCTTTGTTGATTAGGTGGGCCACATAGGATCTCCCAATCACTTTGGCAACATGGTTGTCAAAGGAAAGATGACTATCTACTTGTGTCCCCAGATCCCTTATCACCTTGTCATTTTAAGGGGTAACACCTATGTGGTAGTTTGTGGGTATTTTGTTTTCAACAAAGAGGATCACTATGCATTCCTCCACAGTGAGCTTGAGGCCATGATTCTGACACCACACATCTGTCTCACAGAGTCCCTTCTGGAGAATATGTCTGTCTTCTGGGGAATCTATTATGGCAAACACTTTACAGTTCCCAGCAAACTTAGTCAACCACAACCCTCCTGTGTTGGCATGTACATTTGAGAAGTCTATACCAAACAGGAGGGACCCCAGGACTGAACCCTGGGGGACACCAGTTGTTACCGGTGTAGAGACTGACATGTAGCCAGCAACTCTTAATGTGTGGGATCTATCTGTGAGCCAGTTTGCAATCCATCTTGTGATGTATGGATTCATGGCCAGGTTGGTGAGTTCATCTATGATACCTGACTGCAGAATGGTGTCAAAGGCCTTAGCGAGGTATAGGTAGGCTATGCTGAGCTCATTTCAATCATCTGTAGTCTGGGTAACTGTCAAAGAAATCCTCCCAGTTTAGGAGGCGTGGTCTGCTTTGACAAAGCCAAACTGGGTGTGCTGAACTGTGTGAAGGTTCCCAATCTCTGTATTGTTGACTTCCATTATGATTGGCTCCATTGCCTTGCAGAACACATTTATCAGGGTCATAGAGCATGAATGCCAAGTAGTTTTTGTGGCCCCACCCCTGTGGAGTGTGACAAATGTTGCTGTGCAACATTCTATGGGTACAGATCCTGTAGAGAGCATGTAGAGAGAGGTGTAGGTATCCTTGATGAATATGCATACATCCCCACCCTATGTGCTATAATTCAGGTTCTGATGCTGGAAGGTATGGAATGAGTAGTATCCTGGTAGTGCTGATGTGCTGTCTGGAGCCTTGAACTAGGTTGCTGTTACTGCACAGATATCAATATTCTCTATAATGAGAAGTGCCTCGAGTGTGTGCATCTGGAGGCTGAGACTTCTGGCAATGAGTAGCATTTAGCTCACTTTGTGGTTATTTGTGTTGGTTATGGGGTTTCGTTTGTCCTGTGTGACTGGTATTCCACACCTGAAATCAGCACCTCATTGGTCCCATCTGACCATAAGCTAATTACCCTACATATCCACATTTTGGACCCACACCCCCATTAAGGAAACCATGTTAAAAAATGTCTCCAAAGCCAACTTCATGCTTCTTAAGACAGAAGTGCTGAACTGCAGGACACCCATGCAGATGGAAAATACAGTTATGACTACTGAATCCTTCACAATTGCACTTTATAAGCACTTACATGACTGCATGCATCGTGCTATCCCAAACAGAACCAAGATGCTATCCTCCAAGAAAAGGAAGCCAATCTGGTGTTCCCCTGCCATAAACAAACTGCACAACAGAAGGAAGAAACTGTTGCAAAAGAGAGTAAAATCCCATGAGTGGAGGAGCTCCATGGTCAACATCAGTAAGAAGCTGTGATCCCTGATAAAATCCTCCAAAGCTAGTTATGAAAACAAAATCGACACAGATTCTAAAGACAACCACAAAGCATTCTATAGCTATGTCAAGAATCTCAATGGCAACACTCAGATCTGCTCTGAGTTACAGCACAACGACACTAAATATACAGACCCAACTGATATTGCCAACATCCTGGCAGATAGGATCAGTGCTAACTTTACCCCCCTCTCACCCATGAAAGAGCACATCTCTATAATGGAAGACTGCAAAGTTGCTGTCATCATGACTGCACAGGTAGAAAACACTCTCCAAAGCCAGAAACACAGTATCCATGGGACCAGATAACATCCCAGGCTGTGTTCTACACAAACTACAGAATGAACAGGCACCACACCTACATACCATGTTCAGTCATAGCCTCACCTCAGGCTTTGTGCCTGCTGAATGGCGCACAGCGATGGTTATCCCACTACACATGGGGGGAGCCAACATGGACTCCAGGAACTACCGTCCCATTAGCCTGATGAGCCTGCTCGGCAAGGCCATGGAATGTACCATCATATAACTTATAAAAAAAGACATTGGTAATCTCCAAGCTCTGGACCACAGCCATGTTGGGTTTGGAAAAGGCAGATCATGTCTCCTAAACCTGATAGATATCATTGAAGCAGTCACCAGAACCATAGACAAGGGTAAGGTGGTTCACACAGCCTATGTAGATCTTGCTACTGCTTTCAACACCATCCCCCACTCTGGAATTATAGATAAACCCACTAAACTAGGTTTAAATCGCTATGTCACAAGATGGGTTGCCAGCTGACTCACTGACAGTGCACACACTGTGAAAGTAGCAGACTCCAAGTACGACTTTGGACCAGTGATGAGTGCAGTACCACAGGGTTCAGTCCTGTCCTGTTTGGTATCTACTTCCCTGAAGTAAACGTTAACATTGCAGGTCTATGGCTAATGAAGTTTCCAGATGATTGCAAACTAGGAGCCATAACTGAAACTACTAAAGATGTGGATATCCTACAAAAGGGCCTCACTGAGACAGATGCCTGGTATCAAAGCCATGGCCTCAAGCTCAGTGCCAAAAAGTGCATTGTCATCCCCTTTTGTAAAAACTCTATAGCCATGAACTACAACATAGGTGGTAGTATACTTAACACTGAAAGTGTGATAAGAGACCTTTGGTCACAGGTGGACAGTGGACACACCTGTGATAATCACATCCCCAGAGTAGTCAGGAAATCCTTCTATGTGGCACACCTCATCACAAAAGGTGTCTCATGCAGAATAGAAAAGGACACTGTTCCTCTCTACTCATCACTCACTAGATCCATAATAGAGTACAATGCCCCTTTTACTATGTACCTCACAAGACATCTACAACAACTGGAAAGCCTGCAGAAATACCTCACAAAGAGGATTAGTGGTCTGAAATACATGCCATACACAGACTGTTTCAAAATGCTCCAGCTGTACTCTCTCACATATCGCCTACTCAGAGGTGATCTCTGCCTAACATACAAAGCTATGTCAAACACAGAGCTGTTGGACATGCTCCATGTAAAACACTCACAATCCCTCTGATCTTCGGCCCCAAAATCCAGAGTGGAATACAAAAGGAAAGGGTGTATCCATTTACCTTATGGATACCCATACCTTCAGGTTAGTGGCACAGCATGAGGCCTTGGAGACCATGCAAGTGCAACTAACATTGGGCAAAGCTGCTTATCAGATTGTAGCTTGCTACAGATCACCTACCTTGTCTCAGGAACCTCACTCAGTATTCCTGAGAACACTGGAAAATATAAAGGTCCTACCAAATACCATTATATGAGGAGATTACAACTACCCAAACATTGACTGGGAGAATTACTCGTGTACAACGTCCTTTGCCCAATGCTTCCTAGAGTTTAAAAACTCAAACGCCCTGGAACAAATGGTCACCATGCCCACTAGAGGTGACAACATACTGGACCTAATCATCACCAACATGGGGTACCAGTGTTCCACACCAGAGATAAACCCCTCACTGGTAATATCAGACCATAAAGTAATCACACTGGACATCCACACCCCCCTCAAGGAAACCACTGTGAATAAATTTTCAAAAGCAAACTGTACACTTCTCAAGACCAAAGTGGAAAGTTCCAAAGCCCCCTTGCTATAGGATAATGCTATACAATCTGCAGAATCATTTACAAGTGCATTCTATGAGCATCCACAGGGATGCATGGATCGAGACATCCCAAATAAAACCAAGACGCACTCCTCCAAAAAGAAGAAACCAATCTGGTGGTCATTGCCCATAAATAAGCTATACAACAGAAGGAGGAAACTAACACATGGTAGATCAAACTTCACAAAAGGAAAGGCATCACTGATCATTATTAGGAAGAAACAATGATCGCTCATAAAATAATCCAAGGCCAGTTTCTAAAATCAAATTGCCAAGGAATCTAAGAATAACAACCACAAAGTCTTCGTTAGCTATACCAAACATTTAGGTGGCAACTCTCAAATATGCTGTCAGCTACTGCAAAATGGCAAAAAATACACTGAACCAACTGACATTGCCCGCATCCTGGCAGACAAGTTCAGTGCAAACTTCACACCCCCACCCCCAAAAGGGCCTGTGTCCATCCCAGAAGAATGCAGAGCCCCAGACTTCATGGACATGCAGGTAAAAACAGCCCTCTCCAAAGCTAAGAACACAACATCAATGGGACTGGATGGTGTCCCAGGCTGCATCTTACACCAGCCCCAAAAGGAGCTACACCCTCACCTACATTCACTGTCCAGACTCAACCTTACCACAGGCTATGTACCCAAAGAATGGCATGCAGCAACAGTCATTCAGCTACACAAAGGTGGTGCCACAACAGAACCTGGAAACGATTGCCCTATAGGCCTACTCAGCCTGGTCTGCAAAGCTATGGAGCAAATTATCATGGAACCCATAAACAGAGACATTGAGAACCTCCAGACACTGGACTCTACCCAATTTGGATTTGTTAAAGGCAGATCCTGCCTCCTAAACCTAGTTGACGTCTTTGAAACAGTTATCAAGGACATAGATGGAGGTGAAAGTAGTCCACACAGCCCACCTGAACCTCATTAAGGCCTTTGACACCATTCCCCACTCTGGCATCATGGACAAGCTTAGCAGCTTGAACATTAACCCCTATGTCACAGGATGGGTGGCCAACTGGCTCACAGATCAAACACACATAGTCAGAGTTGCGGGTGCCATGTCCGACTCTAAACCAGTCACAAGTGGCATCCCACAGGTCTTGGTCCTGGGACTCCACCTGTTCAGTAGATACTGCTCAGAGGTACAGGCAAGCATGGGAGGAGTATGGCTGACTAAGTTTGCAGATGACTGCTAACTGTGGTCCATAATCGACTCTACGGCTGACACAGACATCCTTCAGAAGGGTCTTACAGAGACAGATACCTGGTGTCAAAATAATGCCCTCAAGCAGAATGCCAAAAAATGCATAGTCATCCCCTTTGGATAAAACAAAGTGCCCACAAATTACCACATAGGTGGTAATCCAGTATGTACGGAGAATGTAATTAAGGACCTGGGGACCCAGGTAGATAGTAAACTCTCCTTTGATGATCACATTGCTAAAGTGTTTAGAAATTCCTTCTATATAGCCCACCTAATGTAACCCACTTTGTCAAGTCTGATAATGTCACCATCCTACAAATATACCCATGGAAAGGAGAACTCCCAGTAATGTGTATAGCATGTTGTGTAAATGCATACTGCTGTAGTATCATAAAGTAGTTAGGTAGGGATTTGAATCCTGCACTTGTGTGTGTGTGTGTGTGTGTGTGTGTGTGTGTGTGTGTGTCTCCTTGGAAAGGAACAACTTTTTTGAAGACTACTGAAACACCTTAAAAGTGGTATACTCATCTTTGTCAAGTCTGATGATGTCACCATCCTACAAATATACCTGTAGAAAGGAGAGCTCCCAGTAATGTGTATACTGCGTCGTGTAAATGCATACTGCTCCAGTATCATAAAGTAGTTAGATAGGGGTTTGAATCCTGCACTTGCCACCTGTATGAGTGTGTGTGTCTCCTTGGAGAGGAGCAACCTTTTTTGAAGACTACTGAAACACCTTAAAAGTGGTATACTCATCTTTGTCAAGTCTGATGATGTCACCATCCTGCAAATATACCTGTGGAAAGAAGAACTCCAGGTAATGTGTATAGCATGTTGTGTAAATGTGTACTTCTGTAATGTCATAAAGTAGTTAGGTAAGGGTTTGAATTCTGCACTTGGTGACTGTGTGTGTGTGTGTGTGTGTGTGTGTGTGTGTGTGTGTGTGTGTGTGTGTGTGTGTGTGTGTGTGTGTGTGTGTGTGCTCCACGTGTGTGACACTCTTGGTCAGTGTGTTGTGGGTTTTGCTTTTACTACTGTATGACATATCACAATGACAACAGTATGTGCATTACACATGTCAGGTAGCTGTGTGGCAAATACATATACATACATGTGACCTCAATTATTTCATAGGTGGGAACCCTGCTTTCTCCATGAACACATCTGTTATCTTTGCCAGAGTGTGCTGCCACTTTCCAGACCTTAGGTCACATCTGTATGCTTGTGACAAGCCTAGCCACTGCAGTGATCCCTGACCTATGTCATGCATTTCACATACACTCATTACAGTTTCTATTAAATAGTGTGAGTGAGGGTTTATGCCTGAGGTATATTTGAAACCTGTTCAAAAGCAGCAAAGTCTGTCAAAGATGGCTATTTATTATAGGTGTGCAACAACCTTTGTGGATATGCATGCAGACCCCTTATTGCTTATGTGATCCACAGAGGGATTTCCAAAACCCTTTGGAAATGTGATTATCAAAGGAGAGATGACTTAACACATGGCTCTATGTATACATCGGTACCTGTTCCACATTTTGGGGGCTACTACCTATGTGGTACTCTGGGGATACTATGTTTTGTAAAAGTGGATGACTATGCTTTATTTGGCTTATAGCTTTACAGCATGGGTTTGACACCAGGTATCTGTTTGTATGATACCCTTTTGGAGGATGTGTCTGTCATCTGGAGAAAGCATTATAGCCCACAGTATGCATTGCCAAATGTGGCCAGACATATCCCTACTGTGTTTGCTTGTACCTAAGAAAGCTATATGCCAAACAGGAGTGGTCCCAGGACTGAGTGCAGGTGAATACCACTTGTTACTGGCATAGAACAGTACTTAAAGGCTGCAAATGTTACTGTGTGTCCTACATCTCTGTGTCAGTTGTCAAGCCATCATCTAACATGGGCAGGCTGTTGAGGTTATGTATACTACCAGAATGCAAACCAATGACAGATAGTAACAACAGTATCACCCACAGCACAGTGTCAAACCGTGTCATACACACGTGTACTCAAGTTCCAAAATGTGTGTAGTACAATGCATACTGGCCACCAACATAAACTATAGAGTGTTAACACTGTGTAATACAGGGCATGTCACCCTGCCCATGTGTCCAATATGCACGTACATGCAGACAGTGCACCTCAACCATGTTCACAAATGTACACCTGCAAATCTGTGCTGCACACATCTGACACTTACTGTCCACTCTATAACACATGCTGACAAAACTACACACATCAGCCAAGTGGCACATGGGCAGACAATACACAATTGGAATAAACACTGGTGTAAACAATACTACATTGATAATTATAGCTTTAATGCATCATGCCTGCTCAGCTACACCTTCAAGGATATCATTACACTTTATTGCTGACAACATACTACACATTAAAACTTTGCTATACTGTAATAAAGTCACCCTATGCATCAGCACCATGTTAGCCTGTTCCTGCATCAATGTTACAGATGACAGGAGGTGGCACAGGTTTCATCATATGCACAGGGTGTGTTGTTGGTTTGCCAGAGGCCTACACTGAGCCATACAATCAACATGTGTGTGTGAGTGTGTGTGTGAGGGCCAAGAGTACTGTTATGGGCCAATGTGGATGTAATGTGTGCGGGTATGTGTTTGCCCTAGGTGTCTGATTTATGTGTGTGTGTGTGTGTCTGCATGCACAGAGTTCCACCATGTGGCTGTCATATACGGGGATTTGTGGGACAGCTACAGACTGTACATGGCAGGCTTTACAGATCACCGTCTCTGGCCACGGATATGGGTTCTGTGCCTTGCAGGGGTGCTACAGGCAGTATCAGGTACTAATCCAGATTGGATACTATCCTCAGTGGTTAACATATGTCCACTGGATCCAGGACCCTGCTGGGACTGGCCAGAGCCACATGCACGTGGTCTTCTAGGATGGTCTATGGACAGCCCCTCCAACATTGCTGGGGATGGTACTGGCACTACAGGAGCGGCTATGACTTGATGTACATCCGCGGTGACTGCCAGCTGATGATGTTGCTGGCATACGTCCACATTGACATCTCAACCATCCCGCACTGTCCTGACACATGGACATGACATTGTGGAGAACATCTAATGTCTCACTCCAACGTCTATCAATGACCTCAGTGTAATTACATATGGCACCTGCTAGATCACAGATACTGTCATTTACAGAGGTGTTATGAGCCCTCTGTGCCCTTAGTCCCTGTCTGGTGCATCGCTCCATATGTGCCTGTGCCTCCATGACAGCCTGGAACATGCGTGTTGTTGTAAGAGTTGTGGCACGTCTGCCAGGGGCATGATGACCAGCAGTGCTCTGATGAGAACACCTGGGCATCTGCCTAAGTGGTACCATTCCAGACATCTGGCTATGAGTGCTGTGTCCTGATGCATGTGCCATAGATACCACACTGCCCTGGCCAGTGCCGACTGTACACTGTCCATCTGCTAAGAACATTGGTGATGATGGATGTACAGGCAGTATGACTGTGTGCATGGATGGGGTGGAGACTTGTGTACTGTCAATTGGTGGCCCAACAACAGACCCTGACAAACCTGCCTGTGCCTCAACACACCTATCCCCATTATCACTATCTGTGTCAGTGACATCAGGTTCCCTGCTGCAGTGAACCAGCCCCATCTCAGCACCTGTGAGAGGAAAACAGGAAGCACACTTTAAGACCTGTACATGATGTCAGACCACATGCACACATGCACATGCACACATGCACATGCACACATGCACACACACAAATACACTCCTCACTAAAGCAGACACACACACACACACACACACACACACACACACACACACACACACACACACACACACACACACACACACCACCAGCAATCTCAGAACATACTCAATAGCAATTGATGGTGGGGTACAGTATCACAAGCAAAACAGTCATATCACACATGTCAGCATGCAGGACATGTGTTGCTCAACAGCATGTAGTGCAAGTGTAGACAGTCCTTGTTACTAACAGTATACATGGCTTTGATGCATGTGTTTTCTTGTTCGGTGATTGTCCTCCCCCTGGAATGCAATGTATACATGGACACAACGTTGCTGTGCAAGTATTCAAAACTCTGTAATGTACTGTGCACCATCACTCACAGGTCTGCATGACATGGCTGGATGTGTATCTGTGTGTCACATAGATATCCAGTTCTGATTAGAGCCTCTGTGTCTTTAGCAAATAATTGTGGACACAGTTTTAGCTCATGCATGATGTGTATACACACAAGATCAGTGGTGCACATATAACTGATGGAATACCATTGGTCCACATACCCAATGTACAGTAGTTATGGTGAGTGTAGATCATATTGTGGACATGCCAGTGTCATCCATGACATGGCATGCTAAAACACAACTGCAAATTTAAACATCACACATACCCAATGTGTGTCATATGACCTAGCCACTCAATAGCATCACAAGACATATATGTGTCAGTTGTGCAAATGGTGATTGGTATGCATATTGTTTAGAGGTGCATATGTTTGCACACACACAACATTGAGGTGTATCGCAATGAAAGCTATGTGTAGTACTGTGGTTACAATAACTGGATGGGGTGTAGTACCATAAGCCAGCATCATGAAGCATCATGTGGTCACTCAAGGCTACAAATGTGTCCCAAACCAAACCCTATAATACTGTACTGGAACTGCACTACCATGGCTACATTCACCATTTCACAACCAGTTGTTACATGGGTATGTAAGGAGGCCAATAAGGAGCATTCCCTAACATGAATGTGTTGTGTGTTGTAGAGTATTTCACTGCCCCATGATAGGCCTCTACCTGTCAGGTATATTATGTGTGCTGTGTGGATGACATTTGGGATACTGGAGTGTGACTTTACAGAGGGTTTGTGAATCCTTCATGTGTAGCATGTTAACATGCTCTGTGTATGACATAGTTGTGTATGTTATGTGCATGTTGTGTATTGACTCTGCCTATCCAATGGTCACTACAGTGTAGCCACATTTGTTTGAGATGTCTGTGTATTGCATGTGTTTGGAGCAGCTAATCACATTAGTGAGATGTGCGTGGTCTCACAGCAAACATGCACAGCATGCATTATGGGTAGGTGTGTTACATGTATACATGGCCTACACCTTAACTATGACAGGCACTTTTTATTTGCAATAATAAATGTAGAACACACTCACCAGCATCTGTCCACTGCCTTGCTGTCACACCAGAGGGACCTACATAGATATGAGACAGTCAGTGGCGACAACTGTGGCATTGCTACTGTGGGTTTGCAATCTTACAGTAGAACAACAGTTTACATTCACAGGCCTACAGATTATGTTCCAAATGATCAGTATTGCACAACAACAGGCTCCACATCTTCTAACTACACAGTACACATCTCACATATGCATGATCTACCAACAGAGGTAATAGTAATCTACAGATATGCCATGTTACCTGCATGGTCTATGTGTTCTTGCTGGGTGGCTCCAACCTCCATTATGGTAATTGTCTGCTGCTGTTGTTGCTGGGCAGGTGCCACCAGGCTCAGGAGAAGCTCATCCACTCTGGTGAGGGGGGATGGATGTTAACCCCACCACCTGTTGCAAGCTGTTGTCTCCATACATCAGAAGTACGCTGATGGACATGTCTAAGTAGATCACTGCAGTGGTGGCATACCTGCTCATATTTTCGGTTATGCAGGCCTACCTCGTTTAGCGTCCGGACAACATCTTGCCACATTGCAGTACGCTCCTGCTGGTCTTGGCTGGTTCTGGAGAATAGTAGGCTGTAGTGCTGAATCATACAGCTGGTAAGAATCTCATCTTCAGCACTACTGTAGCTAGGATTTCTACAGTGTGCCATGATCCCTGGAAGACATAAAGAAAAAATATGTCTGTGCAAGTCATATGGCACATTTAACATTATACAGTACAGATATCACTGAAATGCCATATATAGCAACCTATTAACTGACTGAGATTAAACACTTTCACTACCACGTATCAGTGCTCACCCCACAACTGCTTGAAAGTGCCTGGCATGCTCTATATAATAAACCATGTTCTGCACAGCAACAAAATAAAATCACTATACAAGACTATACAAGAGTACCTGGCACACTGTATGCAACATAATGCACCACCTAGCCACAGCAGATATAGATCAAGCCAATGCATAAAGAAATATGTCATCCATAACAATGTTCTAAGGTCCAGTTACAGTATTACCATTATACCATACAACTTTTTGATGGCAAACCCGTGGCCAAAATATGTGCACAATTGTGAATATAGGTGGCATACTTCTGTAGTAAACTATAAATGTTGCTAGATATGCAGTTATATGTTGTAACACACATATGACAGAGGACATGTTACAGGCATACCCACACACACACATCAGACATAATTACAAGACACAAAGGTATAGCAACCCAGATAAGCTTTACGTGTGTACCATACAGTACTGGGTGTCAATATTTACAAAACCTTAAGCTTGAGGAATGTAATCTGTGATGACTACAGGGACCACAGAAAACAATGGCTCCAATCAATGTGGACATACACCATACTTTGCTGTTTAGGCCCAGAGCTTCAAGTAGTACTACAGTACATACAGGATTTGGATTCAACATCAGTACCAATCAATAAGCATACATGTCGTGCTTTAGCCTCCAATGACACACCCCAATTAACACCAAGAGACTACATCAGACTGTATGCCATAGTGCTTTATCTGCCTAGCAACAGCATACACAGCTTTTGCTGGGATCAAAGCAAGGACCCATAATACCATGACAGAATTAGTTTCCCACTAAGCTATCTCACAAATACACATCTTTGACATATTCACCAACACATTGACCATCAAACTTAGTCAACTTTACATAGAATCTATTGCAACAAGTAGATGCGGGTGTGTATGAGTATATATGACTCTCTCTCTCTCTGTGTATGTGTATATATATATATATATATATATATATATATATATATATATATATATATATATATACATACATACACATCCATTGCTGTACATATACATATACATATAGGCACATATACAGTCCACCTTTCATGGTGGGAATATCAATTATACAAAGGATGTGTGGTATACAGTAATGTAATAATATTGCACAGTCTTGTGAGAAATGCATTTAAAGTGTTCACAGCCCAGTTAGCTTTAGCAGACCTCATTGGCTGCAACATTGCAAACTGAACAAAACACCCACAGTGTTTAACCACCACATGTCATATACCAGCACTGTATGCTGTCTTGTTTGTCACACACTAAAACCTACATACAAATATGCACATAACAACCTTCACCAACATATATATGTCCGCCCTTCACAAACAGTTGCAATATGTCCCTTGCTCTATGCACATATACAGATATTAATATATATGACACATATATATCTCTCTCTCTATATGTGTGCGCCATACACACACAAGGTCCACACTGTTGTAAGTCCCTGGACTTCACAGCTGAACTGTTGGGCCTTGCTGCAACATGAGCAGGTGTCACATGTGAACACACAGTAACATTAAAGGGGGTATATATAACTCCAAATGCTAGATTAGCATACTAGCCTGGTACAGCAGTTGCCAATGCTAAGCTACACTTTAATATGACTATCATGCATGTGTTACTCTGTCACACCCATGTTTATATAAATGTTTGCGCTAATCCCCCAAACAGCCATTGGCCACACTACTGTACAGAACACAGATAACATGGATCAGATGTTTGACATTTAATGCTGAGCTACAAATTTCATAGTTATGTCCCACTGCCCACAGGTACACACTGAATTGTCCATGGCAGTAGTTAAGCAAGACATCTGTGCATAGATACATACTGCTGCCACATATGAATGGTTCACATTATGTAGAGTACTCCTCAAAAACTTCTACTACATGCCAGTAAATACATATCTGTTACATACCTTTCCTTTGTATGAGTTGGTATTATTTCTTTTTCTTTTTCCTTTTGCTTTTCGCTGTCTCTCTCTCTCTCTCTGTCTATTTCTCTGTCAGTCTCTGCAATAGAGTGATTGAGTTTGTTAGCAGCAATTACAACCTGTTTTTATAGGTATTTGCACATGTGCATGCGATGGTCTCTGCACCAATTGGTGGCCACCATTTGCTAATTGCATGCAGCCTGCTGTGTGGTAATTGCAGTAATCACTGTCATAGCAACCCAATGCTATAAATTGCTAACTCAGGTAGGCGTGGCTCTTTCAGCTTTCCAAGATAGGGATCATGCTTGTTTGCTGTGGACATCGTTGTTTAAGGCAGAAGGTTGGTATAGTTCTTATATCTGAAGCCAGGGGTGTAGCCAGTGATTTAAATGTTGTACTCAGACCTGAATGTTGCTGCTTCCAGTGCACACTTGTCAGTGTAGAATTGTACTCACCCCTCAAAATGCTAACCCAAGATACATGGGAGTATGTACTTTCTTTTCTAAGTGTGCAACTAACTGCCATACAAAACTCGTTATTGAGATGTATTCCTTTGACACATGAATTGTTTGTGAACTGCTATACTGTGAATATTAATTTACTCACTTCTGAACAGTTTGTGCTTTTTTAGTGTTGACATTAGCACAGGCTGCTCAAGAAAACTGGACAGATTTCATTACTGAGTATGCCTACCTACATCCTTGGTAGACCCTGAACACACAGGTATATTCTACATTTGGGTAGGGGTGCAGAAGTACAGAGAGCATTGTGTATTATTGTATGAATTTTATCTTGCTGGACTTATAGGGTTGCTGTGTACTTGTTAGTTTATCAAGGCAAGTAGTCTGTCTGCGTAGCTCCCAACTGTGTACCTATCCACATGTTAGCCAGAGGTTAGCCTGTTATTCTTTGTCTGTGCACCACACTGGTCTTTTCAGCACTGGAACAATGGCATTGTTATGGCTACATCCCTTCCAAAGCTATTTGCACAGTGTGTAACAGCAGAAAAGCTGATATGCCTGTGTGTTTCTGCCTCTGCCAGGCCTCTCAAACACTCAGGTACATATTTGAACAGACTCAGGGAAAAGTAGGTAAAAGTGAGGTACACCTTTAAAATATTAGTGCCATTAAGTTGAGACTTTGAGAGAAACAGAGCATATGGATTAATACACCTTTTCTGAAGTACAAGCAGTGTCTAACTCTTACTTATTGTCATTATTCATTAAGTGTAATTCACCACCTTTCTGGCCAACATCAGTACTTTTCAGAGGGATTCAGAGGGACACAGCTAAAATTTGTTTCAAAATCAGGAGCATCCCTGAAAATTAGGCACAGTTGGGAGGTATGGCCTCTGCCCTAATCAGATATGCCAGTGTTTGTCCTGCTATGATACTGTGTGGGGGTTGTAAAGTGCTGCTGTAACATTATTTCCTGCTAGAATGGCTGCTTCTCTTATCACAGTCATGTAATGCAATTCCACAACAACTGCTGGTAAAGATCCACAGAACAAGTTGTGTGTTAATGGCATTCCTATTTTTTCTTTTCATTCACTCACTCTGATGCATGATATATTTATTTCAGCACCAACTTGTATATCTGCTGTGGCTTAGTGGTACTTCATGCAGTGTAGTGTGTGCAAGGTCCTGGGTTTGAGACTGACAGAGGTGTTTTATTTTGCTGTTGAACAGAACAAGGGCCCTCACATACAGAGTGACTAAGGTACTTTTAAGCAGTTGTAAGTGGGTTTGTGCAGGTGTGCACGATGTTTAGCAATGCTTAGCTAAGCACAAGCACACGCTCGCGCAAACCTGCTAACTACTGCTTAAAAGTGCTTACTCCCGCTAACCCCCGTGCTCATTTCTTTGAAAGAAAACAAAATGGGGAGATAGGAAAGTGGTGATAAAGGGGCACAAAGAGGGAAAGGCAGTAGGGAAAACAGCTTGGGATGTGCAGGACGGCTGTAGGGAAGGTCCATAGCTGCCCATTTCTTTAACAGCAACAGCTGTGCATATGCAATAAATTTGGAGGGAAATATGAAACCTTCCACACCTGAGAGAGGGGTGAGGACAACAAAGTATGTAGTACTGCCAATTCAATTACATTTTATGTGTCCAGCAGACATGAGTGCAAAATGTGCAGCTATGTATGGGGTGTAATTTTATTTTTGGGAGCAGATTGCCCTTTTTTTTCAGGTGAGAGTGGAATGTGGGGTAGGGGAAGTAGGTATATTTGGGAAGGTAGGTTGGGGAGGTAAACAGACAAGACAAACAAGATGCATACAGGGGCGGAATATGACACATGTGGTGGGTGAACACCATTGACGGGGATGGATGTTTGGAAATCGCAAGCTCATGAGCCCACAGATGGCAACAGTGGAACTGAGATCCCCACCCATGGGCAGTCACCACTGCACCTTCACAGCCCAGAGGGTGGCTGTGCTGAGGACTGCGTAGGAGGAGCAGGCTCACCTGTGAGTCGCGCCACTCATGCCTCAAGCTGGCATAGATGATCAACGACAGAATGCTCAATCTCTCTTCGCACCACAGCTCGGACCATTCGGAGGGTGATAGGTGGCCCTCCTCCACCCATGCTTGTATGGGGGTGATGAGCCCCATCCCCTGCAGCACTTCCACCCAAAGGTGGCACAGGGCCAATGGAGGAGGAGGTCCCAGGCTGGGCAGTGGACCTGCTGGTGCCATGTGCCATCGCCAGCTGAGGTGGGGTAGGTGGGTCCGCTGGGACCGGCCTTGCCATACATTCTATATTTTGGAGGATTTAATGAAAATATGGGTTAGTAACAATCAACAGCATTCCCAATTAGTTATAACAACATGCAGAAGTATTCCCATTAACCCAACACACCAGAGTTCCAACAGTTGAACAGCAAGCATAACACATGCATATATAGAACAACAGTGGACATTACAACAGCATGCAGGTTTAATTGATGGCAACAGGCCACCAATCTTGTGGTATTTGAAAAGGGCACATGCATCAAAATAAATGCAGATATTTATAAATCAATAGGACATATGTCCCAACAAATGTTTTGAGATTAGACATACCCATTGAGGTGTGGAATTGCATTTTTTATGCACATACAGTAGGGTAGAAAAAGATAGCTCCATTAACAACTTATATAGCCTTCTAGTTTACATGACATTCCTATTAACTGCAGTTATATGTCCTCTACATGTATTATTACACTACCCAATTGTCCTTAAATTGTGAAATGGGTTTTGCTAGATCTTTATATACATGAGCTGTATCTGACATACAAACTGTCCGGGATGCAGATGTTACTGCTGCATATTTTGTGAGTTGCTAAGACACACTACTGCTGAGATGGTACACTGACAGCTCTACTTTCCTATAATTATCTAGATATGTTTAGTGAAATTATCAGTTATATGTTAGCAGCTCCCTACATTTCTGGCAGCACACTGACATTTCTGGGGAACACAATACCATGCTACTCAAGCGCCAGATTAACCTGTACATGCTGGGCATGAACCAACAGTTGAGGACTATAAATATGCTTAAAAGCTACTGGCACTCCCTTCATCCACTTTATATGGGCCTACCCAAATGTGGGTTAACAGCGCTTAATACAACAGTACTATTTCTATAATGCAAGAGTACAACACTATATTAAAGAAAATGACACAGACACACTCCAGGAATTATACCTTTATTAAAGACTTAAAACACTTTTCTAGAGGCTCTCTCATTTATTTTATATAACAGTGCATGTAGAATAATTATTAAATAATTATTATACCTTTATTTATTGGGTTAAAACACTTTTTTCAGGCTCTGTAATTTATTTTATATAACAGTACATGCAGAATAATTACTAACCTGCCTGGTGGTGCAGCCTTAGCAGCCTATCTGCATAGGCTTGCTGGTTTGCAGTGTGGACACCTGCAACTGTCATGTAAATGAAGTGATATTGAGACATACCTATCCATAGTATAGACTAGAATAGCAATTCTTACATACTTAATTCCATGGCTACTTACTCTGTAGTGGGGCATTTTCCATCCCACGAGCCTCCTGGATCCATTGGTCCAGTTGATCCTCCTTGTGTCTCTTCAGGTCTGAGTAGTGTTGTCTGACCTGCTCACCAGTCCGATGGATGCCTGTGGCACTGGTGAGTTCATGAGCTAGACGGTTCCAGGCTTCCGCTTTGTATTGGGTGCCCTGGTACTGGCCCCACAGGAGTCTATCCTCATGATAATGGACAAGGAGCCAAACCATTACTTTTGACTCCTCAATGCCCCAACGTTGCACTCAAAATCGAGAGCCCTCCAGCACCGGCCATGCTGCCTGCAGATGGGAGCTACAACCAGTTATGGCAAGTATTCCCACCTATGGAGCTTAAATATGCCTCATTTACCGCACTTATTTGTGATTGGCCAGTTTAGAAAAACTCAGCTGAAGGCACACCTGCTTAGCAATGGGTAAACTTCCATTGATATGTATGTGTGTGTTGAAAGTGCATGGTTATGAAATGCTGTCATGGCTTAGTTGTTCAGTACTGTGATTATGGCGCACAGTATCCCAGGTTCGAGCCCTATCATTGCTTTTGCTTTTTATTTTACTACTGGCCAGACCGGCTAGGAGGTGTGGCTGTGTTTAGCCGACTTTGCTCAACTTTGCCCGACATTGCTCTACGTTGCTCGACGTTGCCCGGCATTGCATTGGTTAGCGCAACTCCGCGCAAACATGTTCTGTTTGTGCTAGTTGGCGCGATGCGCAGCTACACGCAAAGCCATTGCGCTAGTTAACGCAGTGCTCAGCTATGAGCAATTACATTTAAACATGCTTAATATTGGTAAACTTTGCTTAGCAGTGCTTCACATTGCTTAAGATACGTTACTTATGCATCTATCAGTATGCATAACCATTTCTCCTTCATATTTATATAGATATATATATATATATATATATATATATATATATATATATATATATATATATATAAAATCTGTTATGTCAGGAATTATTTTTATATACAGATTTCCAACAGAAAATAGAAGGGGGAGTGGTGGGACACAAACCGGGAATGCCTCCTCTTTGTGCAAAGGCTCTACCACTACGCTATCGCTATTTCGTTTAATTTGCATAAAAGTTTCTTATTATCCTCTTCGGTGTCTAAACTGCTAACTATAGCTAAGCAATGGGCAAACCCACACAAACACGTGCAAATACGGGCAGCTATATCGGAAATAAAAAAAAATTACATTTTATAATTGTACAGGGGTTTAGAATGTGGAGGAATGTAGTGTTGGGTATGTACAAATTTGAGCAGACTCGCTCATGTAAGTAGACATTTCCCGAGTGTCAGACTTGCAGGGGTGTGGATTTTTGGACTGCTCGGCAGTCTGACATGCCCCCTGCACTCGTGCATGCTCCATGTTAGCCTTAGAGTTGCATTAATATGCATGGCACGCTGCCATCTTACTCTTAGACTGGCTCTTCCATGTAAGACTAATCTAGTCTTACATGGAGGATTAGTGAATCCTGGGGAATGATTCACAAAAACAGCGGTTAGAAAAAAACCTGATGACTGTAACTAAAGATTTGTGTAGCCCATTTTGGGTGTAGATGCTAGAAGTCCACACCAACACCAGCAGTGCATATGAACTTATGCTTCTGGGGACAGGTTGTATTTTTGTCACATAGTTATTGAAATAACTTAACTTTTTGTTGTTCTAGTATGGATTTTTTAACAAACACTTTGGTATTATCTGGGCCCCATTTTTCAGTACTTGTACTGACTAGCTGCTTCCTCAATTTTCATTTGGTTCTCAGTTTATTTTTGTGGTTTAAAACTGTATTGTTATTTGGTTGGTTGTGAGAGTGCAGTATCCCATTACAAGAGATATTTTCAAATACCAGTGAGCTGGAACAGCTAGAATGGCCAACAAACCATTCACTGTATCTCAGCAGGGTGATTTCACTATTTTAGAGAATTTGAGTTGTCAGCTTACATAGCTTATTCAGCTCCTAACATCAAATTCCAAGATCAGTGGTGAGATATCTATCACCATTTCTATGGCTTGTGAATTTAATACCACTGCAGATCAACAGGAGTGGTGGACTGGTCGCATCTCCTATGAGAATGTTTTGTTGCAAATGTGACACTTGGTGATGCTGTTTCCTGCCCAGTTCTGCAAGATTCAAAGGAGATGTAACTGGTTAATGGTTCTGGCAGTAAAAGTAATGGGATTTAATGACACCTTTCAGTTTGGTTTTGTGGCTTCAGAACACCTTGTTCTGTAAGTTAGCCCTGTGGATATTAATATTTACCACGGTATGAGGGTATAGAAGTTCCCTAATGTACTGGTGGAGGACGCTGATATTTATAAAGAACTAGTCAATATATTAGATGATTGTGGTTGCAGTATTATGCAAAATTATTATACATAACAATGGAAACAAATACAATTGTTAATGAGATGCTTTCTATTGAAGCTTCATTTAGAAAGGACTTGATGTTCAAAATTAAATTGGAAAACTATTTTGATATTATTTAGAATACTGAGAATAAGTTAAATAAAAGTAAAGTTAGGAAACACAAAACATTTATGAAGAAAGAAATTGAACATTTCAATACTCATGCTTGCCCCTCACCTAAATGGGTTAAGAGTAGTTCTGAGTCCACTGACTTTAATCTTTTTAACAACTGTACTGAACCTAATACTTCTAGTTCAGAGCACTTTTTTGAAGATGGCAATGATTGTTTTAGGTCACAAACAGTTCCCCTGACTTGTGCAGATTAGCAAGGATAGCACAGCAAGGACATTCACTGAATCAAGTAAGAAAAGCCAATCTGACCACCAGTACATCATGGAAGAAGGGATGGAAAACTGATTACAGGATGGGTACCAGGATGTAATTATTCAAGGAAGGGGTTCCCCCTCACTCTTGATTTTGCACCTATTGATTCTGTGCCCTCATATGTTGAACCTTTGAGATCTTGTTCCAATGGGGTATCCTAGGGACGTTTTTAGGGTCTATATTACATCATCAAACTTCAAAAAGTTCGAACAATGTAATATCGAACTTAAACGTCCGAAACCTGAAAATAGCAAAGCCACGGCACATCGATTTTTTTTCCAAGGAAAAAAATCGGTGGGCCATGTTTGAGGCTTTGCTATTTCCTCCACTGTGGTGCGAGCTTGGAGTTGGTATATTTAAGTAGGGGGGTTGGGGGACACAGCCCCCACATGGGGGTATGGGGGGCAAAGCACCCACTTTAGTTTAAGTTTTAGGTTGGAGTTTTTTTTGTTGTTGTTAGGGAACAGCGATTTTTTTTCCATAGGAAAAAAAAAATCGCTGTTCTTTCTGTTCACTATTTTAATATTTCGGACATTTAGGCTCGATATTACATTGTTCGAACATTTTGAAGTTCGACGATGTAATATAGACCCACATTTTTAGGTCAAGTTAATAGCGCTATGATTGTCCATGAACATCAAGGTTTTAAAATGTTTAGTTATATTTAAATTGACATTGATATTAGGTTTTTGAGCCTTTCTGCACAGGGTTTACCTTAGTTTTCAAACAGAGACTTGATTTAGCTAATATCCTGTTGGATTTAAAAATGTTTGCCAGAAAGTTGAATTTAAAGGCATTATTTAGCTAACTTGGTTAGGTTACCCAATACATTTACTCATCCTAGTACTTTTAATTCCCTTTTACACCCTATATTACATTTGTTTTTAGAAGTTTTGTGAAAGTAATATTAGGAGAATGTTTCAACAGCAAATAAGGTATGCTAATTACAAATTACCTTTGAATGATAAACTGTTAATGTATGAACTGATCGAGAGCAGAGCAGTTAGGGTTATGAAACCAGATAAGTGGGGTGTCATTGCTATTATGAATACTATAGGTTATTCATCAAAGATATACAAATTATTAAACAATGATTCCCAGTATGAAAGGTTATCAAAGAATGAAATAAACATATCCTATTATAAATTGATGTTAACCTGAAAGATCTGTTCAATTAAGGTAGTTTGGAACCAAAATTGTACAAGTTTCAAATGGATGAATATTCAGTTATACCTAGTATATATGACATTCCCAAGGTGCACAAATGCATGATTGTTCCACCTTTATGCCACATAGTGGCTGCAGTAGGTTCCAAAACCCACCCATTGTATGTGGATGATAGGTTGATTTTTTTCAACAAGTACCCTATGTCCTAAGGGACTCATGGGACTTTTTAGGACATATTCAACAAGAATGTTACAGTGATTTCTGTATTCTCATCAGTACCACTGTATTGGATTTATTTCCCTGTATCCCACATAGGACAGGTATTGCTTGGATGAGAGATATTCTCTTATCTTGTGATTTTTTGGTCAACAATGAAATAAATATGTTTGGAGATTTTATGGAAATTGTTCTCAATAACAAATATATTTGTTGGAAGGAGAACATTTTAAGCAACTTACAGGAGTGGTGATAGGAGCATGTTTTGCCCCTTTATATTCCAAATTGGTGTTATGGTATTGGGAAAAGAATTTTGTTTTTAAATCCAAATATATGGAAGATGTTGCTGTCTTTTTGCATTTTGGATGATGCTTTTCTGATTTGGAGAGGTAGCCAGCAATACTTAAAAAATATTGAATTTTTAAATACAACTGAATTGTTACAATTTACTTACAATTGTTCTGGTATTAGCATTCACATCAGAAAATTGTATCTAAGGTTTACAGAAAACACAGATTTTTTGATAATTTTCTACATTTTACAAGTAACCATACAATTCATCTGAAAAAGAGGTTGTTTAAAGGACAGATGGTTCACATATCTAGAATTGAATCTGAGGATGAAAATTATATAGCAGAGATCAATAAAGTTATTGACATGTTCAGGGGAAGGGGTTATCTTGAGGCTGTGTTATTAGAGGTTAAAATAAAAGTACTAAATAAGAGACATGACTACTTTCTGCCTCTGTTAGTCATAACTATTCATAGAACAGTTGTACAACAAGACAAGGAAGTTAACAATGGTTTGAATCAGACTATGGTGATGAAATCTGGGAATGAAAGTAACATTTTTAAATAGATTATTATTAAAAAATGAAAGGTTATTTAATTGGCAGTAATGTTGCAAGTATTTTGGGTAAACAACCTCAATTTGCATATAAAAGGCATTGTAATATCAAGGAAATTAGTGAGAGTTGTTGTACTAAAAGAGATCAACATAAGATCACGAGATGACTAGTAGGAATGAGAAAATGTGGGGTATGCAGTATTGTAAATACATATATAAGGGTACAAATTTGAAAGTAACCAACTACGAATTAGAGTTTAAACTTAATTACTGCTGTAATTGTAATACTAAAGGAGTGGTATATTTATATTTCTGTGACTTTTGTCAGTTATTATATGGGAAAAATGGATTGTGCCCTAAAGAAAAGAATGTGTGAACACATGTATGCTATTTATCATGCTGATATGAATAATGGTTTATTTAGACATAATATGAAGTTTGGGAATTGTAAAAAAAATGTATTTTTTATTCTTGAACAAGTACCATTTAACCCAAGAGGGGGTCATAGGAGAACAGACTTTAATATAGAGAACATCTCTGGCAAGTCAGATATAATGCTTCTATACACCCAGACTTGCAAACTCAGAGTGAATAAATTATGAATTGTTTTACTATTTACTGTTGGAGGCATGTATAATGTGAGAAACCAAGGCTTTTATATTATGTTAATATTATTTACTTTAATGTCGGTTTGTATTTTAGTTCAGTGCTTGGTTTTAATTGATCCTTATTACACAACAATTGGATAGCTCATTTGATTGGTTATAGATCTACATTTGATGTTCTTGGAATTGTTATTTATTGGTCATTTTGACAAGGGTAAAAAAACATTCTGATGAAGTCTGTATGCTAATTTGGATGAAAGTGCTTAACTTTTTGTTGTTCTACTTTGGATTTTTTAATAAACATCTAGGTATTATCTGGGCCTCATTTTTTTCAGTACTTGGACTGGCCAGCTGCTTCCTCAATTTTCATTTGGTTTATTGAAATAGTGTACATCTTGTTATTGCTTCACCCTTGGTTGAAAGTGATAGGCTTCAACCCCATTAGTGCCAGCCATCATCTGGACATCACATTAGGTGACATTCTATCACTGGATGATGCAAGAGTAATCATTCAGTTTTGTTTACATGAGGAAGATGTAGGTGGTGGAAGACACCCTTTTCCTTTTAATTGTTTCTAATCTGTTGTATATACTTTTTATTTTACTTATTTATTTATACTTTGTTGACTAGTTTAGTCCTACTAGACCAATACCTTTTTCATGAGAGACTCAAGGAGGTATTCTTTACTCAAGGAGGTATTCATACTGACTAGGGGGATATTTGGCCAGAACACTAGGTAACCTTCCCCTACTCTTTTTGATAACACCCATATGATCTTTTATAACCACCTGAGCTACCACCAACTCAGACAGATGAGGCTTCAGTTTAACATCATCTGAAGGATGTCACGCTCGGGAGTGTAGCATTTCCCTTATACTGCATTGCAGTGTCAGTATTAGAAAATTAGTCCAGCTGTGTGCTGTGAGAACAGAACCTACAGCTTTTCATACTGAAGGGAAGTATGCTGCATGCTTAGCTGTTATTGCACCTTGAAATAGTTGCATGCTCAGCATTTCACAGTGCTTAGGCTTATTTTACCACCTGTGCTTGACACAGATTTTGCATAACATTTCTTTTCGTGTGCAAAGCAAGTGCTCAATATTTTCATACGAGAAACACAACAACCCTCAAGTGGGTCACTACTTAATTATTCCTACTGTAGCAATGGGAATAAACAGAGCACCCTTCACATCTTGGTAGTGTCTTAAGTAAAAGAGATGGACTAAAGTTCACTTATTACTATGGTCCATCATAAATATAAATACTTAATCTCAGACGGTTCAAGAGAACTTTTGTTGTGTGTGTGTGTGTGTGTGTGTGTGTGTGTGTGTGTGTGTGTGTGTGTGTGTGTGTGTGTGTGTGTGTGTGTGTGTGTGTGTGTGTGTGTGTGTGTGTGTGTCTCTCTCTCTGTCCTATTTTCTGTCATATCTATTTATTTTTTAAATACCTTTATTTTCTAAACCCCTTTGCTGCCAAGTACCACTTTAGCTTGAACTGTAAGTTCTTGTAGACCCCAGTGTACATACGTTCTTATGTGCTGGTAAGGAATATTTCAAGTTAGACAGTGCAAATCGATTGTACTGATTTATTCTTTTCTAACTTTTTGTAAAGTTTACTATAGACAGACTTCTCTGTAACATACAGAATTCATATAATTCTTTGTTTATGCAATTGTCTTGCTAAAAAACAACGTTATATTACAACCCTAACGTGTGTGTTATATACTGTGTAAGGCTTTGTAAAAACATTGAAATGTATCCATATGTTTTTCCTTGAATAGCCTCTGAAAATACAGTAGCTTATAAACTACTTTAAATGTTTATCTATGCTTTCTAGAGATATGTCTGTCACTATGTATGCCTATAAAATCCCGTGAGAGTATTGTGCATTGTAAATTAGGTAAAAGATTTGTCAGTATCTTACATGTAATAGAATGTCACTGCATTGTTAATTTCTGTTTGGCTGGGGTCTTGCCTGTAAGGTTCCTTGAACCAGTACACCAAGAGCTACTGTTATTGTAACAGAACTACACGATGCTCCTTTCATCTGCAAAGCAGCCAATATATCATACTGAAACACACAAGACTAAAGACTGTGCTAAAAGCTTTCACTTACAGGGAGGCATGTGGTAGCTTTACTCTTCACACGTTACTCTAAGCAAAATCACTTATTAAAGCTACCCCATAGATGCAGAACTTGTACTAATGAGGTTTTATCTAGTTGATAGTTGAATAACTGTGGAATAATATTTCCTAGATGTCTTGCAATCAAGTGTGAATTATGGTACACATTTTTGAAATGGTTAACACATGAATGAGAAGATATTTTTTTTAATTAGTAGAAAAATAAGCCATAAAAGTAATAAGTGAAGGTGATCAGCATTTTAAAACTCCTTGCAGCAAACAGACAATAAAATAAATAAGAAAATAAATGAAATTATGCACATTTTGTTTGGTTCCTTTTATGTTATGTCTTCTGCATACTGCAGAAATGAATATTTACTATCAGCATATGTGTGATTAAAATTGGCTGATGCATTGTCAGTATTTTCTGCAATAATTCACAAAGGACTGTTTTTGTTATTAAATTTAAGGTCTATTTCAGATGTCGAACATCATCCAAACATCTGTAAAAAAGTTTAAACCTCAGTGGGTGGCACTTTCCTTAGACTTTCTTGGGAATGTGAATTTACTTGCTTGAAAGTAGGTTCCTTTTTATCTTATGGAAAATCCAATGGCTACCATTAATATGGAAACTATATTAACATCAGGAAAGAAACTAACATTCAAGACAATACATATGCACCTGCTCTCTTGCTTTGGCAGAGCAGTGCCTATCATAACAATTATGTCGTGTTTCTATGTTTCATTCTTTAATCTGCCAGTTTCTTAAGATATCGTGTACTCACTAACATTTTCCTAATTTCGTGTTCAATTACTTTTTTGTATGCAGAATTTTTTTTTTCCAAGCTATGCTTGTATTTGTGTACAAGTATTTTTGCAAGTGATCTCTTGGTGTGGGTGGGTATGAGTGTGTTTATGTGCCTGTGTATGTCTGTGGATGTGTATGTGCATATGTATAACAGTGAATGTTTATATATGTGTAATGAAAATTTCTACTTTTCCAGGACATCTTTCTACCTTCAAGTTCACCTGAAAGCATATCTGATTTCCTGGTATCAACTGAACTTCAGACCTGCTCCATTCACTTGTGTTTAATAAAATAAAAGAAGGCATATATAAGGCAGCAGCAGTATCCTCCAATAACCACATAAATGTTTTCTAGAGCAAGGTTGCTAACTATAGTAGTTCACCACATTTTGATTGGATAGGCAGTCATAGCAAAATCTAATGACTTGGACACTGAAGCTCTGTTATACAAAGGAATGCTAACTGGCTTATCATGTGACCACAGTGACTGAAGGAAAGTGCCCACTATTTATAGGAAGCATGCAATGTATTTATAGTATAGTGTATCAAATAGAAAAGGGTCATCTTGATACAGGAATGTGAAAAGTATTTGTGCGGTTATACATTAGATGACTGGGGCATTAGAACACTGGATTCTATATGCCTGGACATATAATTATACAGGCTTGTTGAATAATGTGGAAATCCTTCAAATGCTACACTCAGAAAATACATTCATACCACTCAATCACAAAGCAGAGGAAATCTAGATTCTAACAGCAGATAAAGCCCACATGGCCCATCAAGCCTGGCCATTATTTATTTATTTGATAAGGTGCAGGGCCTGCTTATTTAATAGCTTAGCCATTCCTTTCCATCTCTTCTCTTATGTTCATAGTTTATTAGCTGTACAGGCCTAATACGCTGTTGTCAATGCAGACTGCATGATAGTATGCACTTATTACATTATTATTATAATCACCATTTAAAAATCCCCATACCATACTCTTCAATTTCCTGATCAATAATGGCAATCTAGTCCAATGTCTGTGTACTATCTAAGTTAGGTCACATGTGTTAGTCCCGTTATTCGCAATTTTATTTTATTTTATTTTATTTTATTTACATTTGTTGACCGGGAGTGTCCAACTGGACGTAGGTCCATTTTCAGTGGAGGCCCGGGGAAAAAAGCTCCACAGTTAAAATAAACAGACAGTAGTTACATTGGATTACATAGTGATTAACAATATAACATAGCAATTACTTACAACATATTTACAGATGAAAAACATAGTACATCACTAGACAACTAGAAGTACATAACAGACATTAACTAATGTTACAATAAGAAGTTCCTGCTGTATAATAAGTACTAGGCTTGTGAGCATCTGAGCTTGCTATAATCAAGGTAGTTAGTGGAGTGGAAAGAAAGGTAGTGGTTGGATGGGGAGGGTGATTTTAGAGTTGGAGTTGCAAGGGCATAGCCAGCATGTTTTTAGGTGCGCTTTTAGTAAAGTTTTGAAGTGGGTGCATGATGGTATGGAGGTAATTGTGGGTGGGAGGGAGTTCCATAATTTGGCTATGGTGCAAGAGAATAGTGCTTCACCAGCAGAGTTATTGGCTTTAGTGATCTGCAAGTGATTTTTGTTGCTGGATCTTAGTGGTCTGGTGGTACGATAGGGTTGGAGTAGATTCTTGAGGGATGGGACATTTAGTGGATGGTTTACTAGTTTGTGGGCGAGTGAGAGTTGATACCATTGAAGGAGGTGAGGGAGTTCAAGCCAGCCCAGTTCAGCAAGTGAGAGACAGTGATGACTACGGTAGGATGCCCCTGTGGCGAATTTGGCGATTTTGTCTTAGCAGGTCTCTAGCTTGTTTAGATTGCATTGCCTTAGGTTGGTATATATTGGAGAGGCATAAAGTAGGGTGGAGATAAGGTGGGAATTTGGTAATGAAATCTTTGCTGCTTTGGTGAGAAGATGCTTATTTCTGTATAATGCTCCTAGTTTTTTGTGGACTTTTTTATGGTCATGGATATGTGAATGTCAAATTTTAGTTTATTGTCTATTTCCACTCCTAGCAATTTGGTGTGTTCAGCTGGGTATATAGTGGTGTTGTCTTTTGCTGTGATGTTAAAGTGAGAGTTGTTTTGAGTATGTTTGGTGGGTTGGAAGATGAGTAGTTTAGTTTTGTTTGGGTTGAGTATTAAGTGGGCATTGGATAACCAAGTTTCAACAGAGGAAATGGCTTCCTGTGTGACTTTTTGCAGTTTGGGTAGGGACTGGGCTGAGCAGATGATGGTTCCGTCATCTGCGTATTGTTTGAGTGTGCCATGTTTGGTGGCAGAGGCTAGATTATTGGTGAAAACAGAGAAGAGTAGGGGTCCAAGAATAGATCCTTGGGGAACCCCTATGGAGACAGGTAGTTGGGGAGATATGTCATTCTGCCATACAACGGATTGTTGGCGGTCAGACAGATAACTCTGAAACCAGTTGGTGACTGATTGAGATAAGGATAGGTTATTGATGACAGAGATAAGTTGTTTGTGTGGGACCATGTCAAATGCTTTAGGTAGGTCTAGGAAAGTAGCAGAGGAGAGATAGCCATTGTTTTTATGCTGAAGGATAGTGATAGTAAAGGAGAGTAAGGCGGTGGTGGTGCTATCATTTGGTCAGAAACCATGCTGAGTATTGGAAAGGAGGTTGTTAGTAAGGAGGTAGTCTGAGACCTGAGAGTGTATGCATCTCTCTAGTATTTTGTAGAGTGGAGAGAGAATAGCTATGGGGCAGTAATTGGTTAGTTCTGTGGAGGGTCCACCTTTGTGGAGGGGAATTATATGTGATACTTTCCACAGTGTGGGAACGTAACTTTCTCACAGAGATCGGTTAATCAAGATGGATACTGGGTAGGCCAGAGCATCAACTGTGATTTGTAGGTTTTCACTTGGGAGGTTGTCTGCTGCTAATTTGGTGGGCTTAAGTTTAGTTAAGAGTTTTTTTTATGTTGGAGGTAGGTACAGGAGAAAAAGAGAAGGCAGTGGGGAGATTACTAGTTGAAGGTGTGGGTTGGAGGGGAGGGGAGTTGTGTTGCTTAGCTAGTGATAGTATGGTTTGTGTGAAGTGTGTGTTGAATGAGGTAGCAATATTTTTTGAGGAGTGAGGGATGTTAGGAGGAGGGGTACTGACTTTAATTGGGTGGAGGATGGAGTTTATGGAGGACCAGAATTGTTTGGGGCTGTGTTGGGAGGAGTCTAGGGCAGACTGGTAGTATTGGAATTTGTCCTGTTTTATTAGCCTTTTGACTCTATCACATAGTTCTAGAAATTTCTGTCTAGTTGAGGGGGTTTTGGTTTTGCGCCAGTGCTCCCAGGCTTTATCCCTGTTTTTCATTTCTGACTTAGTGGTTTTCTGTAGCCATGGGGAGGGTTGTGCTTTGGTTCTGGAAAGTCTTATGTGGGCATGGTAATTAAGGATGCTCAGGAAGGTAGTATTAAAAAATTCAACTGCGTCATCAAGACTGAGGTACTTTAGAGGATGCCAGTTACATTCTTTGAAGGATGAGATGAATGTGAGTGGGTTAAAGTTTAGTTTTTTGCTTATTTGACAGTAGATTACAGGTTTAGCTTGGTATAGGTATTTTTTGAGTAGGAATGTTGGGGAATGATCACTGAGGCTATCTGATAAGCAGCCTGTTATATATGACTGGGGGCTCTTACTGACTAGTATCCAATCCAGGGTAGTGTGCTTGCTGGAGGAGTTTTTATTTATCCTGGTTGGCGACTGGACTAGTTGGGTGAAGCCATGAAGGTTTACATGATGGATTGGATGGTTGCCAGAACAGGATTGCCAGTCAATATTGAAATCACCTAAAATGATAGTTTCTTGGGGGAGATGGTGGATAGATCCATACAAATAAAGCCAGCAGCTCTAGGTGTCAGCATAAAAATAATTTAATGCATAAATCTAGAGAGAAAAATCCCTCAGATAACAAATGTACAGACCGGTTTCGGCTCAACAGAGCCTTCCTCAGTGACACAAATTTATTGTAAAAATCAGCTCACAAAAGTTCCAACCACACGATATATATATAAATGAAAACCAATCACAATGCATGATCAGCCTATCAAAATTAGCAGATCACAATTGGTCATTAAGACCAGGTGGAAACATTGCCCCAAGTTTAATTATCCACTTCCTCTCTTTGGAAGTCAGCAATTCATGCCATTTTATTTTATCCTGACATTTACCCTTAATATGGTCCAATTCTTACAGGGGCCCCAGTAGTTGGATGTTTTTCGTGTGGCCATTGTAAATTTTGTAACAAGGTTTCACGCATTGGAGAATTTAGTAGTCAGAATACACCGGAGATTTTTGGGATTAATTTTTGGGCAAACTGCAGTTCTGGGTGGGTTATATATTTAGTGACCTGTACCTGTTCTGCGTTTTATGTGGGCCAGACCTCTAGGGCATTCCGTCTTAGAATTGGTGAACACATTAGTGACATCAAGAATAAGCGCAGTAACAATGCACTATTCAAACACAGTTTAAAACACACCACAGCTAATTTTATGTTTTGTATTATTGACCATATTAAGGGTAAATGTCAGGATAAAATAAAATGGCATGAATTGCTGACTTCCAAAGAGAGGAAGTGGATAATTAAACTTGGGGCAATGTTTCCACCTGGTCTTAATGACCAATTGTGATCTGCTAATTTTGATAGGCTGATCATGCATTGTGATTGGTTTTCATTTATATATATATCGTGTGTTTGGAACTCTTGTGAGCTGATTTATGCATTAAATTATTTTTATGCTGACACCTAGAGCTGCTGGCTTTATTTGTATGGATTTATATGTGCTTTTGCCGTGCAGCGGTCTTTCGTGCATCCTGTGTGGACATTTGGGAGATGGTGGATAGACCAGCTAAGGAGGTTTTCTAGTGGAGGGATGTTTTGGTCAGGTGGGAAGTAGCATCCAATTATGTTGCCTATTTGTGGAGCTGATGATTTTAAGATCTGGATATTTAGATGCTGTTTAAATATTATAGCTACACTGCCTCCTTTCTTGTTTAGCCGGTCTACACTTAGTATGCTGTAACCTGTAGGGAGTATTTGCTCACTGGTAATGTGAGGTTTTAACCAGGTTCTGTCAGGATGACTATATCTGCGGAGTACAAGTCTATGGTGGCATGGAGTTCATGGACTTTGTTGGATATACTTCTAATATTTAGGCTTAGTAGAAGGAAGTCACTTGGCTTTCTATTGGCTGTAATATGGGAGAAGTTGTGGTTTCTAGTCTGATTATGAGGATTGGGGTTGGAGATGGTAGGGGCAGGGTTATGGTGGATGTCTCCACTTAGGGCTAATTTTGATATGCATGAGGTTATTAGTTTTCTCAGTTTTTGAATGTGTTTGTTTATAAGGGAAACTTTATGATTGTGCTCTGTGGGTAATGGGTATGGTGGGAGTGTTACTATGTTAAGTTGTAGGGATGCTTTCTGTTTGAGTAATATAGTTGGTAGAATATGTGAGGGGTACATAGGGATGGTTCTTGAGTTGGTCGGAGGGCAGCTGAGTGAAGGTGAGACATGAATGGTGGTGTGAGTAGTAGTACAGTGGTAGTGGTTGAGTGGGGGAATGACGGAGCTTTGGTAGGATGTAAGATATGCAAGGAGAGTGCATGCAGTGAGCATAGGTAAGGTATGCCTGTACATGCTAGTTGAGGAGGTGTGATAGTAGTGGGAAGATGGAGGAGGTAGTGTTGGGTTAGCACTGTGGTTGGCTATTGGAAAGATGGGAGGGGTTTGTAAGTGTAATAAAGGTGGGACCACTGGAGGTGGGAGGGAATAGGGGGCAGGGTAGGGAGCGAAGTGGGTAGAAACCCTGTTGGTTGCTCTTATGAGGGGGATGGAAACAATCAGGTAACAGAGTTAACTGATAAATGAACATATGATAGTGACAAGGGTGGTTGTAGTTTTAAAAATGGTGCCTGCCACAGGTAATATTTATTAACTTTGGGATTATCTTAAGGTAATAAACAGGGAAGGGGGAGGGGAGAATGAGGGTGTGAGCAGGCAGTTCTTTGTACTGCTGCTAATGAGCCAAAGCAAAGACAAGTTTGTGTTTAAGAAACAATCACATTTGACCAAGGACTGCTCTGAAACTGTATATATAAAGGTAAATTTATAAATAAAGGTTTTTTATCTTGTGTCCTAACATTACTTGCTCATAATGATAAACCTGTCTCATTCCTAGTATCATTACTGACAATTGCTCAAATACCTAGACAAAGCTTTTCCCTTAATATTGTATATAAATAGTACATAAAGTAACTTGTTACAATCGATCAGAAAATTGCAGATGTGCTATACCCTTCACCCATTTTATATATTGTCTGTGAAATTATTCCATTGAAAATAAGAATATCCTTATCACTGTTCCATTCTACTCATCAAGAAGTCCAGTCCAAGTATCCACCGCTCCCTCTTTGAAATGATTATGTCCATATATTTCCACACAACTGCCCACTTTCTATCCTCAGATTTGTCTTCTTATTGTGATACATTCAGCAGGAACTCATAGTCTCCTTGTGTACTATACAAAGCTGTGCAGGTGGCCTTATGCACTACACTAGGGAAGCCAATTCAGTGCTGATCAGTTTGCTGCTCAGTTCTCTAAAGCCACCTGCAGATGCAGCAATCTGAGGGTACAGCCTATACAAACTAGGCTCCTGTACCTCACCGTTCAATTCACTGAGCTGAATTCTGTGTAGTATAGTGATTCATAAACAGCTGGACTATGCAAGGTCAAAACAGTGGCAACAGTGCAATGCAGATATTAGCTGTATACATTTGTTGCTGTAACTAGGTATATCTGAACACATTGCAATGGAGCAGGTCTTCTGAATTATACTTCATTTCATGCAGAATGCCAGTCTGACTTTTGCAGTGTGTGTGTGTGTGTGTGTGTGTGTGTGTGTGTGTGTGTGTGTGTGTGTGTGCGCGTGTCTGTCTGTGTGTGTGTTTATATGTGTGCCTGTATGCGTCTGTGTGTGTGTGTGTGTGTGTGTGTGTGTGTGTGTGTGTGTGTGTGTGTGTGTGTGTGTGTGTGTGTGTGGGTTACCCTTACTTAATCGACCGACCACTCCATCGAAACTCACTCCATCGATGCTGCAAAACATTGACAACCCGATGGCCAAAGTTACTCACACAGTAAGTAACCTACCATTAAAACAAGCACACACATGTGGGGGGCTACACCCCCCCACACCCACCTTACTTAATATTCCAACTCCGAGAACGCACTACCGCGGGGGTACGGGACAAAGATCAGGTTCCTGGCCAAACAGTTACTTACTGTGTGAGTGACATCGACCATCAGAATATTGATGTCTTGCAGCATCAATGGAGTGAGTTTCGATGGAGTGGTCTGTCGATTAAGTAAGGGTAACCCTTGTGTGTGTGTGTGTGTGTCTGTATGTGTCTGCACATGTGTGTGTGTGTGTGTGTGTGTGTGTGTGTGTGTGTGTGTGTGTGTGTGTGTGTGTGTGCGCCAGTGTGTGTGTGTGTGTGTGTGTGTGTGTGTGTGTGTGTGTGTGTGTGTGTGTGTGTGTGTGTGTGTGTCTCCATTTTTGGAGGATGAATATCCTGTGTAGTGTACTAGCTGTCTGTAAGAGATCATACTCCTGATCACTCACAAGGGGCTTGCAAAACTCTCTGTCACACTTATGCATTTTTCTAAGGTAGAAGCTACCTTCTAAAGCTACACAAAGGTCTTCAGAGCTTCTAAAGCTACTTACCCCCTTCCTCATCCGTAGGTTTATATTTCTAAGAGTTAATAATCTACATATTTTTTCATTCAGCATATAATGCCATGTTTTGGACAGGGCACACAACCAGATATTAATTTCTGATCATGCTGCAGAATATGATTCAGTCATTTAACCTGCATCTTCTGCAGCAGCATTTTTGCTTTATTTTGGTTATTTACCATTTTAGACCATTCTTCTAATTACAGCATGTCTCTTTTAATCCTTTCTGTACATTGCGTATGTAAGCATTATTAGATAATTGTGTGTCTTTGTATAAAAAGCAGTATTTTATTTAACTTTTTTGTCAAGGTTACTTAAAAAGATACAGAAAAGAAGTATCACTGGCAGTGAACCTGCAGACTCCGTACTAGTTAACAGAGTCTCATCTGAGCAAACCTCATTTACTGTACCTGCTGTCATTTGAAGAGACGGGAATATTACAAAATGCCATAAACTTCCATATAAAATATCTATTTTTAGTAGCCAAATTTTTTACTGTCAATGTTCTGAGAATGTCAGTTACAGTCCTCATAATATCGACCTCACTGCATTATTTTGGGATAACATGTGGGTAGGAGGTTTTGCTTTGACATTAAAGTAATGAATAACCAATGAGTGATTTAAAGGCAAAACTGAAAGGGGCAATCAAAACAGGGATCAGATAACAGAATTTACAGAAATGGAGAGTCTTGGAAAACAGACTCGTGAAAATTGTCGTACAAGTGGAAATTTCAGCAATTGTGGAAGAAGGAAAGTCTAGAGAAATATGACTTGAAGATATCATAACTCTGACAACAAAAATGGAGCTTAACGTAGATGGGAAAAGGGGAAAGTATATATATATATATATATATATATATATATATATATATATATATATATATATATATACATATATATAAAGGTTTCACTATACGGCACCATACAGTATATCTTGCTCAATGATATAAAGGATCTTAGAGAAAATAAAACTGAACACTGGGATTACAGCTGCTTCAGAGTGACAGTTGTCTGGCAAAAGGGTTTGGGGAGTGAATGATAGAATAGTTAAAGTCTTGTTTTTTGTAGATGGGGAACTTTTGAAGTTTGGAAAGTGGTTCTGGTGAAGTGATATAAGAGAATGTTGAGGAGATGCTAGAAATGAGAAGAAGAAGATAAGATGATAATTATAGCTAATAAACATAAAAATAAGATCTGCATTAGAATTTAGGATAGATCTAAGTGATATCTTATCAGTGGAAAGAATAAGTTCAAGCAATGCTTGTAATGATGATTATCCGACAGGGTATTTATGGAAGAGTGCAACAATACCTGGCAAATCAATCAATAACTGTAAACAGGGGTTATGGTTATCTGGATGGGTTTGTCAGACATATAAATGTTATTGGTAGTAAAATCAGAATACTGATGTTAGTAAAAGGAAAATAATGTGAGGGGACAGGTCTCTTTGTACTATTAGGTGAAATTAAGCATACTAGTTATTGAAAATTGTAAGGTAAATAATTACTTGTGTGACCTAAGATGGATACCATGACACAGAATGCAGCTTGAAAAGGGAAATGAGGGAAGAGATTAGTATGTTAATATATATTTTTATATTTAATTTATTTGTTATATAGGTACACTAACTAGACATAGATGTCTTTTTCTTTAGTACAACCTAGCATGACTGTCTGGTTAAGTGACCATTAGAACCTATCCTTAGACAAATGGAGACAAATGGAGATTGAAAGACTTACACCCCGAGGATACAAGATGAAGTTTTTTAAGGACTGATATCCATAAACGTTTCTACCTAATTGCCAAAATGGAGAAGGGGATCTGGGAAGACTACCTGTGATTTATGGGGAAGACTATAATGATAATATATGTGCAGATATTACCAGTCTCTGATTTAAATGTACAAATTATAATTGGGCAATGAGGGCTGTAGAATCGCAAGTCTAAGTTTGCTATATGTAGTAATTGATAAGGCAGAAGCATCTAGAATGTTTATGAAACATTTTTTTTGCATAATCTGTGAATGTCTGCTATTTTGACCAAGTTATCTGCTAAGCAGATCCTGTTTTCAGAAGGATCCTGGACATAAAATCTCTGCACACATATAGGTATGCAAATTACGATATAGCTGTTGCAGAGAAGTTGAGAGAACCTGCAATTTCAGGAAGAGCATATTTCTAAAAGCACATGTAGTAAAGCGCCTCTGTATCTAAAAGGAGATGTCAGTTTTAACAGAACAAATAATATATTATAATATAATGGAATAGCACAGCTCAGGATGTTGCTGACTTCCCCAAGGTTATATAACTATGGAGTATCCACATATGTATGCAAGTGTAATGTGGAAAGTTTTGTCTAATATTAGAACACAGGGAGTATAGCTCTCCCTGCAAAATATGCTGGTTTCATTGTTTGTATTTATCATAGGTACAATTATTTCAATACCTATTTCTATTTTTGTTTTTTCATTTAGGGTGTTTGTCAGTGTAAAGAATTAACATTTCTTGTGGTTTTCAGCAGTTTTGTTTCATTGCAGGCTCTCAGAACTTTCTTTTCATGACTCGAATCTATTGTTGAATTATGAAGGTCCAACATCTCTGACATGGATGTTTGGAGGCATTTACAAATGATACATTTTGCACCACAATGTTAATGCATTGAATAATATAGATAGGAAATATCTCACTACTTTGTACAGCTTGTCTTGCTTCAGAAAACAATACTTTCTGTTCAATTAATGCATATAGAATTGTAATTGCCTTGGTTACTAAGAAAGAAGATAAACTTACCATATTGAGATCTACAAGGATTATCTACAAGGATAATAGTAGAGTAGAGTAATGTAGCTCTCTGATTCCACTTCACTACTAATATTTATATTGTCCTCTCTTAACTCTGCTAAAAGGGAGCTAACAGATGTGATTAAGGAAAATCCTATGAATGTTTTTGAGGTGACCAGCAGAAGAGAGGCACTGGACCAAGCACAGAATAAAATAGCTTCTTATTATGGATTCCACATGCTTGGTGTCATGGCTAGAGGTACAGGCAGTGCAGCCTTCTGAATTTTAGAGAAGATGCTTTAATAATGAAAGTAGATGTCATTCACCAACTAGGGACGCATAATCTGATTGTAAATAAGCTAAAAACAATGTAGAAAAAGCCTACAAAATTTGGGAGGATGCTTAGATAAATAGCATCCACTTTGGATTGCCTATGATGTTATTATGCCATGAATGAGAACAAGATGTGTTGGACATTGTTTTAAAATTCTTGGGTAACTATTGCTGAGCATAGTGCTTTGGCATGTAGCACGATCACATAAGAACCAACTAGGAATAAGGGAAGGAAGGAAGGAAGGAGGCCTAGGAAAGGGTAAGAGAGTGCAGCTTGAGAGAGAACAAAGATCCTAAGCTATTTTCTCAGCACATCATCAGTAAGCATTTAAACTAGTTATGGAGGAGGTGATTAAGAAAGGTAGACGGGAAATCCTTATCTTTCCATCAAAACTATCCAAGTAGTTGAAGATTGGTATATCACTGTAAATCATAGCCTTTCTCCCAAAAAAAAGTTTTACAGCAGCTGAAGGTGGACATACCATAGCAGTTCATAGGCTTTCAATTAAATTATTAGAGCAACTTGAGATGAACATACAAACCAAGATCAATTAATCTTCCTCCTAGCTTTACCCATAAAATTATCAGAATAGCTGGGGATGGATACACCACTATAGAGAACAACATATGCAGGTCAGATTAGTAGTAAATTAGGAGAAATGTAGACCCAATATCAACAAAGATGAGGCAAAAATCATCAAGGAAAATGAAAGGAAGTGACTAATAATGCCCAAAGTCCAGGTAAAATAAGTGTTATCTTGTATGAAAGAGTAATAGTTTGATAGTGTGGTAGCAACACAAAAATGCTGAAAGTTGGCAGTAAATGATTTTCTTTTTTTTTTAAATATATATGATTTATTCCCTTGTGACTCCTCTGCACTGGCCCAGTAATCAAGGTGCCTCAATCTTCACCACTAGCACCAGTGAGGGATGTATACATTGGGAGGATGACAAGTACACACACAGTAACGTACAATTTCCCTTAAGAGCACACAGAGATCTCAGTCAGTCTGGGTCTGGTTTCTCTCTCTCTCTCCAGATCCCCAGTAAGGCTCCCCACTGGCACAGCTATAGAGTTGAGTCTTTAGCCAGGGTTCCAAGCCAAGTCCTCCCAACACTCTCTCTGTCCAACCAGTGCTTCGTGTCCCTGCCCATGTAGCTGACACACACACACACTTTGAGATTTGTTTTATACACAACACACACCTGAGAAAGGATGGCACAGGTTTACTAGTTATGCCCCCTTCTGTCTAGACCATAAGGTAGTTATCACTGCCACCAGAACCCCTTATCAGTTAGTTTAAGGCCCTTCCCAAATAGTGACCAATCCTATTGTGTGATGTTACTATAAATCCAAATGGTAAGTGTGACCAAGACTTTCAAGGCTATTGGAGTGGCCTGTACAGTGTCACCAAATGCATATGCAAGTACTCTAAGAGTTTAAATATCTCTAAACAAGCCAGCCACAATTAAAAGGTTTAAATATTTAATAATAAATAATAAAAGAACTAGACAATACTCAAGCAACACATTAACTACAGCATTCAGAATCACAGGAAATATTTTATTGAAGGCTATGACCAGACAATGGCTTGGTAAGCCTATTGCGTGGCCCCAGGCCTTGCATTTGCATTGCTTCCTCTCATATAAGAAATTGTGGTAGTATATAGCTGCCTCCACCCATACCCTACCCTCAAGACAGACATGACCATCTTCCCTTGCTGCTTCTACACATTAGTTAACTTGCTGCTCAGACTTACTTTGCTTAGGCCATAATTATTACTATATCCCTCTATGGCACATTAAAACAGGGCATATTTCAATCTGGGGATCTGAAATGCAGAGGAAGTCTTAATCTAAGATCTGTAAATGGATAGCTACGTGAAAACAAGTTAGCACTGAGTTGTAAACTACACAAACAGCTGAACTGTAGAGTCACATCAAACAAAAAAGATGGTTTTGGATTTCAGAAAAATGTAGTCTGACAAAATAAAATAGTGCTTATAGAAACTCTAACAAAGGTAAATGAAGGTAATACAGAAAAATGTCAGTGAATGTATATAAAAATGTCAACACAGAAGCAATAAATCTTTGAGTGAAACAAATGCACATGTAGAAGAATAAAAAAAAGACTCTGTGTTCTAAAAAGATGTGTGTAAGTGATTACAGGAAATTGAATAACATTTAGGAAATATAAGGAAATGCACAACATGGCAGACAGAAAACAACACCAGATGAGGCAGAAGGAACCATGAAACATGGTCAACATAGCAAAAGCTCCAATCTGTGAAAGACAAAACATTTTTTTAAGAAAGATTATAATGTGCTTTGTAGGCAGTCAATGCATGAAAGAAAAGCAAAAAGAGGGCCACGAAAACATATATTTTCTTAATTAAATGTATGCGGTTTAGCTATATTTTCCAACTCCCTGATTAGTTGTACATAGCATAAAAGATCAAAGATTTGTATCAATTGTGTTTAAACAACCTTGTTTTGGGATTACTGTTTTTTTTCCTAGTACTCTGAGTGACAGACTCAAACTGGATACACCTAATGTTCATTATTAGAGTGAGATTTCTATTGAGTGCACATTCCCTGTTCAGGTACATTTTGATTTTACACTTTAAGAAAGTGGGGTAGCTGCTCAGTTTTCAACTGTTCAGATCAGCATTGCTACTAAGAGTGACCCCCAACTTTGAGTCTTGTTGAGCTTTTCTATAATTTAGATTTTAGTTCCCAGTTATGAGAGGTTAACTGCTGTAATTTCAAGTATGTGCTAAACAACTTTCTCATTGTTTCCACATTCCCATTGGTTCATTATGGTCTGTCTAAATGTACTGCAGTCATATGTTAACTCATTATATCTGAGTGACGCCTCCAGGTGCATCTGCAGTTAACTCCTATTGATGCCTCTAGGCGTCAAATATTGCTTGTTCATGTTTGCATCAATAATACCAAAACCATGCTATGTACAAGGTTTTAAAATATTTCATCTTAAAGCTTACTTCCACGGTGGTGCAGTGGTAGAGTTGTTGCCTCACAGCAAGAGGTTCTCCCGTTCGATTCTCGGCTTGGGTTGGGAGTGCCTTCTGTGTGGAGTCTGCATGTCCTCCCCGCAGTCTTGTGGGCGTTCGAAAGACAAGCATTGAATGCGCGTGCCTTCATTGAAAGGTTGGGTGTCGGGCTGGCAACTCGACACCATAAAAAACAACTGCTAATCATTAGTGGACCACAGTTCCGCTGTGGCAACCCCTAACCGGGAAAAGCCGAAAGACAAACAACAACAACATCTTAAAGCTTACATAATGGCAAACTTGACTGCATTAATATTTTGCCTCTGTCTAGTGCAGGTAAATAGACAGTAACTGTTGTTTTTATGATCTTAATTTATATAGATATAATTTTTCACATTTTTCTAAATATCTCAACAACCAAGTAACACAGGCAGAACTCCTTAGCCTCATATGAATGCTGTCAGCTAGATGAATACAATGCTGCTGATAGTATGTAGGTAATCTGAGTGGTTGCTGAGATATTTTAAGTTCTTTACAAAATATTACAAATGTAATAGTTACTGTGTTTGCTGTGACTTATAAAATTTGGTTTAAGACCTAGAACCTAAAGAATACTACCACTATAAAAAATAGTTTGTGTTGAAGGGTTTGCCATTCATACTTCTTTTATTATAACCCCTATGGTTTTAGAGATACAATCATTTGTTTGAAATGTGAGGACATAATTTGATTCTGTCAAAAGGCTTATGCTCCACCCATTGGAAGTTACAGTACAAACTTCCTGAGCTCCATTGGAGTGAATGAGTTAATGAGATTCTGGAGTCCCTACCTGGGGTCAGTTATTTCTCCATTTATTTTAAGGGAGCCATTAATTGTTACCTTTCTCATCAAGCCTTTCTTGCACAACAGCTGTCTTGATAATTAGAAGCTCATCTCTAACTTTCTCTTTTGAGGGAAATTATTGGGATATAGTTTATAAGCAACTTAAACTATACTTAAAAACACTAATCTTTTGGATTCTCATCAGCCCAATTTTCACGAGATACCAAGGGAAGTGCCAAATTATCTACTAACAGTCAACAATTAATATTTCTGTAGTAGCACTGATTGATCTATCAGCAGCATTTGGAATCAGTGATCTGTACATCCTGTGTGAGTATGCTCAATTGCATTGAGATCTCTCTGTTGTCTGCTATTGTATTACTACTTACTTCACTGAAGACATCCAGGAGTGGCATCAGGACTTAAATCTCCTAAATATTTTCTGCTATATGCAGAGTCCTGGGGCAGCATAGTGGTACAGTATATAATGTGGTCACCACACAGCAAGAGGTTCCCTGGTTTGATTCTTCACTGGGAGTGCCTTCTGTGTGGAGTCTGCATGTCCTTGCTGTGTTCACATGGGTTTTCTCAGGGTGATGCGGTTTCCACCCACATTCAAAAGACGTGCAGTAGGTGGATTGAACACTCTAAATTGCCCTTTGGTAGGAGTGTGCATGTAAGTGAGTGGGGTGGAAGAACTATCAATGCATGGCTATCCACCAGGTAGTGTAATCCTTGACTCTAGATGACTGTCACTGTTGAAGTGACACCCGAACTCCCTATGCAAAAATGCAGAAAAGGGGATTGTGGATGGATGGATTGATATGCAGGGTTACAAGGCTCAGTTCTGGGTCAGTTATTGTTCAGAGGGTTTATGCTATCTTAGTAGAAGATGACTTAGTTATCATGGTTTTGTTGATGCTATTCTAATATACCATTTTCCCTCAGAAATTAATAAATGGCATGCATTCACTAGCTAATGAGCTGGAGATTATCTAGTGAATATTATCTGGTAATTGGATGGAGCTTAATACCTCCATAATAAAGGGTCTATATTAGATGAGCGACCGTTCCGATGTTCGAATCATAGATGGTTGACAGCATATGATCAAAATGTCAGAAAGGTCGAAGGTGAAAGTCAACGGCTTTTCACATGCAGAATGGGAAATTTTCCTTTTTGCACTGAAGTGTGTTCTCGGAGCTGGTATATTTAAGTAGGGGGGTGTGGGGGTGCAGAAGGGCTTGCCCCCCTGTTCAGAGCGGTAAGGTAAGTTTTTTTTTTTTGTATTTTATTATATAGTCGATGTTTCAAACTTCGCTAATATGAGTTCGCTCATGTGAGGTTCAAAGTTTTGAAACTTCGACTATATAATATAGACCCAAAATAAAGGTGATTGTGGAATGCATAACTATTTCAGATTCTTTTGCTAATTCTTTGCTACCTTAAATGAGTCTTTAAACACTACAAATCAAATAAATGACCATTTTATTTTAAAGCACTGAAAGTTCTGTTATCCTTCAGGATATCACCATCACTCTCCTCCTGACTGTCTTTTTTTTTCAAAAACGGTAGGAGATGCAGATGTACTTGTCCTGTTCCTTTTATTCAATTTGTTTCCCCGGTGCCAAAAGTCAACAACGACCAGTGCAAGGATGAAACAGTTGCAGCAAGTCAGTCTGTGAAGCGTTATATTTGATCTGCGCGCACTGTTTATTTTAACAACGTGCGTATCACGGAGACACACACATTTTAATGGGAGCAGTGTTGTTGGTCTCCTTTTTTAGCCAGCGCATCAAAGTCTGGAGTTATAGTTTTGTTGTGGCGATTGGGTCAAAGGGTAAAGTGCAAACGTGGAGTAATAGGCCTACGCTTCACCTCAACAAAGCCAATATATCTAGAGTGCGCCATCTAGTGAGGAAACATCAGAATTGCAGGGGAAATAAAACATTAACAAGGTTAATTTATTAAATTTTTTCAAGTTTGGCGGGCCGAATCAAAACATTTAATGGGCCGCATGTGGCCCCCGGGCCGTAGTTTGCCCATGCCTGATATAGTCGATGTTTCAAACTTCGCTAATATGAGTTCACTCATGTGAGGTTCAAAGTTTTGAAACTTCGACTATATAATATAGACCCAAAATAAAGGTGATTGTGGAATGCATAACTATTTCAGATTCTTTTGCTAATTCTTTGCTACCTTATATTATCTATCAAAGCAGCAAAGTGAAGCTTGTACCCAGAGTTTCAAATCAAAGTATCTTGCTTGATTCCTGCTGACATTTAAGGACCAGATGTATGCTGTCATTAAATCTTTGTATTACTATCTGAGGAGTAATCAGTTGGATTAACACTTGATAGTACATAAGGATCTTGCAGTAGTTGTTCATGCCCTGACTTCACCCACACATTTTCCCTCACATTTGAAATGTATGAAAGTTGTTGGGATCTGCTACAGCACTCTTTTGTATATTTACTTCTGGCCATACATCACTATGCACATACAAGTCCACATTCAGAGACTGCACTAGCTGCAAGTTTGTTTATCTGTTTATTTTGTTGTTGACTGAAACAGTACAGTTGAGCAAGAAAAGCCCCTTTCAACTTTCAACAGACACTGGGGAGAAAATCACCAAACAATGAGAATAAAAATACATACAGTAATGTTCTTATACAGAAAGTTCTAAGGAAAACAATAAAAATAGACCTGAGATACAATAATGGTTTAATATGCAGAGTTTGAATGAAACACTACATTGAGGGCAGAAACAACATAATGAAATGATATAATATAATGAATTCTAAACAAGCATGATATTAATGTAATGATCTTTGATAGTATTATTCAGTTTATCCAACATTGGAATAGTCCAACTTTTATGTTACAGATGGAAGAAAAGGAGGTAGAATATAGGTAAGTAGGAGGTAATCATGGGTAAGTGACAATAGGCGGTAGGGATAAATGAGAAGAAAAAGTGGGAATTTAGGGAAATTGGAGGGAGAAATGGAGACATTTCTGGAGAAGTGGAGGTGAGAAAACATAGCTATGCAAGTGACCTCAGATTTCTGCTAAAGGTGGCTATAAGCCAGGTGTCTTTTAGACATTGTAGTAGCTTGAAGGTCTGACATGATCCTGGTGAGGTACATGAGTCAGTCAGTTCAGTTTTATATAACTTTAAGACTGTAGTGTTGGTTTTCTTAAACCCGGAGAATATTGTTTCCTCCAATCTCATAGAGAAGATTGTCTCTTATCACTACCTTGGTCACTATACTCTGTTGTCATCAGACTGTTAATTATTCTGGTGGATAAATGCTTTTGCTTAGCAGGGTCTCCACATTTGGAACTTGATACCATGGTAGGTTCAGGAATGTTCCATGCTAGTGTTTTAAGCAGTTGATAAAGGGTCAGCTTTTTATATAGCTTTTACTGAATACCTAATTAGAGTAAGCTCTTTTTGCTCATTGCATCTGTTGTATGTTTCTCTTATATTTCTAATTTTTTATGTTTTATTTTTAGTTCAGAATGTGAAGACTGTTTAAGCAGGTAAATAAATCTAAAGATGGAGTTGAGTAGTATACAAATATTTGTCCTACTTAGCAATGCACATAAAAAGGTGATGATCAAAGTGAACAAATTAGTTTTGGAGTAAGTCATAGTATAACGGCATATAGAAAATAGCCACTACAGAATGAGCCACTGATGGCTGTAGTGTGTAGAGATCAGTATCAAGCTTGTGCCTTGGATGACATTTAGTTTAAATAAGATAACATTTTTGTCAGTTAAAACTTAATTTTTGTGGCATACAAAACAGCAGAAACACAGGATTTTTAGATATGAACTTATTTATGGAAAATAGGCATAATAGTATGACAATAAATATAAAGGATAGCATCATTGAGTATCTTTCATGCAGACAAGTTTTTATCCTAAAACACTATTGAATTCTTTATCATACAGTAGTTGGTGTATAGAATAATATATATTATATTAATGTATCAGACATAACCATTGGGTCTGAATGGGTCAGGTACTTATATGAAAATAGAGTTCTGCCACCTTAAATTTCATAGTTTGTGTTTGTTCCCCTTTAAGGTTTTGAGCAGAGAGAGCAGTGATTTTTTTAAATTTGTAATAAATGTTAACTTCTATCAGATTAAGTAGAGTCCAGACAGATTAAAAGATAGCTGCATATCAGAGGGCTCAGTACTCGATTCATCAATATTATTGGCATTACATACATACATACGTACATACATACATACATACAGATATGTCAGGCACAGGCAAAAATGCTCTTCTAGCCTTTCAATATACCAGAAGAGTCATTCCCATAATAAGTGTCCTGGTTATTCATAAACATAGCTAAAGTAGTACTTGCTTTAATGTAATTTGGTAGTCTATTCCATGCATCAGATACTCTCTCAGAGAACCAGCTAGTACACCTCTCACTCCTATATAATCTTCTGCATAGGCTGTCTGACAATTCTCTATTTTTCATAACCCCACACATTGCACATGTAGTTGTTTCTAAATGACCTAAATACCAGAAAAAGGACTCTTCTTAAATATCAATGAGACTGTAAAAGTTCAGGTACTTTACTCTTTCATAAAAACTTAAATGTCCACATCTGTGGGTGCAGTTGGTATACTTCAACTGTACTATTTCCAATTTTATTTATTTATTTATTTATATTTGTTGACCGGGAGTGTCCAACTGGACGTAGGTCCATTTTCAGTGGAGGCCCAGGGAGAAAAGCTCCACAGTTAAAATAAACACAGTAGTTACATTGGATTACATAGCGATTAACAATTTACATAGCAATTACTTACAACATATTTACAGATGAAGAACATAGTACATCAGTAGACAACTAGAATCTTTATCTGTGAAGAACATAACAGACATTAACAAATGTTACAAGAAGAAGTTCCTGCTGTATAATAAGTACTGGCTTATGAGCATCTGATCTTGCTATAATCAAAGTAGTTATCATTTTACTAATAATTATAATTTCACTCTTGCTTCTTTTTTTATAAGGTTTCCATGGTGTTATTCCATTCTCTGTTTTGGGTCTAATGTAACTTAAAAAGAATGATTTCATCATTTCTAATTTCACAGACTTTATAAGTCTTTTAATACAACATATAGGTCTATAACTATCATTAATCAATTAGTTGATATGATTACAAAATCTGGATCTATCAACATTTATCGCTCTGATAGACTCAACAAAAAGGGTGGTGGTGTTGCCATTCTCCATTCAAACAGCGTAAGCCTCTCCACCATAAGCACACCTACTCCTGATTTCCACCCAGCTGAACTCCTCATCCTTAACTGCCATCTAAACCCCCATAAGACATTTGTCATTGTCTCCATTTATATTCCCCCCGGAAATAATATTCCAATCCTAGAATCCATCCTCTCTTGATTCTCTCTCAACATGCCCTATGAAACTATCATTTTAGGTGACGTTAACATAGACTGGTTCAAACTTTCCACTAACTCCCCACTGATCTCCATCAACCTCTATGGTTTCCACCAACTGATATCATGCCCTGCTTACCTACACAACAACATCTGTTCCTTTTCCACCAAACTCCAACAAACATACCACAAAATAGCAAGGTTCATCACAAACTCCCCACATAACTCACACCACTGCCTCACACTCAACTCACTACAATGGCTAGATCTCCCACAACTTCTTCTATCTCAGTTTCAAATTATCCACTCCATACTGTATAAACCCTTAACCTGCCCAGCCCTGCCCTCCTTGGTTTCCACCTATACACCAACTCGCACACTTCGTACCTCTAACCAACAACTCCTCAACATCTACCAACCAAAAAAATCTATTGGTAGATTACTTTATAAAAAACACCCTATCCCAGGCATGGAATAACCTCCTATCCCATTTACTCTCCATAACACACCCTTTACAATTTAAGAAAGAACTCAAACTACACTTTATGAGGACAAAAAGTTGTACTTGCCATGACCCTACCTGACCCCACTATTCTCTGTAGTACACACTCCAGTACAATATATTTATATTTTTCTTTTGAAATGCCTGAATTTAATGAAAACTTATAATGTTTTTCCCAACTGAATGATTTGTTTTTGAAACTGATCATTGTACTTTTTGCATGTTAAACTATCATGTATACTTTATCTGTATGTAATTGGAGCTTTTCTCTTCGAGTCTCCACTAAAAATGGGCTCCTGGCCCAGATGGACCAACCCGGTTAACAAATGTCAGTAAATAAATAATAAATAAAATATATACCCAGGTCCTTAAATGAATCTATAGGTAGAGTCATATGGTGCTGTATTAAATATTCACCTTTCAATCTATGTCTCCCAAATCTCTTATGCTTAGTTTTTTATATATTTTTTTTATATATTTATTAGCATACTATTCTCCTGTGCGCAAATGGTCAATTTAATCAATTGTCTTTGCATATGCCCTATTTGTAACACATGTAATCAGTTTACCCATGTCAAAGTCATCTGAGTACATAGAGTAGAACACATCAGATGAAAAGATAGATCTGAAGGAAACAACCTAAAGAAGTATAAGCCTAGGACAGAGCCATGTGGGTCACAATGACTGTAACCTAAATTTTCACCTGTCGAATTGCTGTGTGATACTTTCCATGTCCTATTTGTAAGCCATGCAGCTATCCATCCAATCAATATTACACAAATAGCTAGTTGTTCTATTTTTATTGATCAGTGTTTTGTGTATTACCCTATCAAATGTGAAAGTTAAGTCTATATAAAGTACATCACAGCACAAATTTTCATTTATAGTTGTTAAATATTCGTATGGAATATCACGTTAGAGGTGGTTATAGAACTATTTTCAATATATGCGTGCTGATACATGGTTTCAACTCCCATCCTTTCCCTTTCTGACAATAATGTATCACAAATAACCTCCCTCTATTCAAATAAAATAGCCAAGACCTGGAATGCTCTCCGTCAACACATACAAAATATTCCCAACTATTCTTCCTTTAAAACAGAAACAAAAGAATATCTCAAAAATGCCTGGCTGTGCTCCTGCAGCTCTCCTGGATAATTCTTCTCTTGGTATTTCTCAACTTTTCTCATCACCCTTAGACAGTGCTATTTCTACAAATGAGTTGGAACTTTTTGGTACAAGCTCTGTTAGATCTTTAACGCATGAAGTGATCAAGCATCTCTGTATTATGCTATGATATTGTCACTATACACCTTTTTTCTTTGTTAGTCAATTTTGCTGACATATTTTTTTTCTTGGATTACATTTTAGTCTCTGTAAGTGTGAAAATACTCAGTTATCTGTATATCAGTACATGATATGCTCTATGTCGTGCTACCACTATAATGTTGTTAGGTACTTTAGTTACTAATGTATAATTCTAGGTCTTACTAATTGCATTTATTATTATTATTTTTGTGGAACTTTTCTCCCCGGGTCTCCGCTGAAAATGGGCTTCTGACCCAGTCGGACACAACCCGGTTAACAAATGGAAATCACTAACTAACTAAATAAATAAATAATTTTCCACAACAAGAAAGTAAACATATGGGTCTGTATGCCTCTGGGTTTGTCCTATTCCCCTTTCCCTTAAAGACAGGTTTAACAAGTGCATGTCTCCAATGTTGAAGACTCCCCCAATACTTAAATGACATAGTGAATAACAAATATAATGGTACTGTAAGTAGTCAATGTTGAAGAGTTCTCATGTTATTATTTCTAATCCCATCTCCTCCCTGTGTTTTGTTTAGGTCCAGTTCACTTAGTTCTTTTTCAATGTAATCTAATTTAATTTCACTATAGGAAATTATCAGGATGTTACTATGACAAATTATTACCCCCTTTGTGAAGACAAGCTGCTTTACCTACAGTTTTCCAAATATATCTATAATTTGTTGTGCTTTAGAATAAATGTGAGATTCTTCACACAGTTTATCAGTTTGCATGCCTTTACTCCTACCACATCTTATGTATCTCTGAAATGCTTTCCTGTTGTGCTCATTATCTTGGTTTCTTGATCATATCTTGTACCATGTTTCATTTGTCTGTCCAACTTTATTGCAGTTTGCAAAGTTGTAATTTAACTTATCTTCCTTATGCTTCCCCAAGTCTTTTCTATTGCAATTAATGAACTTAATGTAACAGAGCTGATACACAAGAAACAATAGAAACGGAAGAAATGGACTAGTAAAGACTACAGGAAGGGTCTAAAACACGTCACCTTAATTTCTCCTGCAGAAATAAAAATTACTGCATTAGAGAATTAACAACCTAAAAGAATACACCAATCAGCTGCAATAAAAGCAATATGTAATGAGGCAGTTCTACCAGATGATATGAATATAAATAAGCAGCATGACAAAGAAGAGAAGGAGGCAGATTAATGACATTGTACATTTTTGTGATTCCTTTCTAACAGTGCTCTTGTCATTGTAGATAAAAGTCCTACCGTCCAAACTTATTCCCATGTTTTACATGCATCATGCATATCAATCTTACCAGACAGCTAGGTGACCTTTCACTGCCTCATACCATCTGTTTATCACTCATTCTGTTCTACATCTAAATACTGCATGGCATAACAGCTCAGCTGCCTCTGCTGCAAGAAAAGTACCATGAAAACGTATTAAACTGTCTCAGAATTATATTACAAATCAGCCATATAATCCTTAGTTTTGAAGTACTGGTTCATAGGTTCATAGGTTCATAGGCTGGTACTAGGCAATCAGCCCTAGGGTCTATACAAGCCTAACTATAACAATTCCCTGGCTATTTCTTCCCACACTATTAACTTCCCTGGACCCCTGTCTAGCAGGGTGATTGACGTGATCCCTGGTATGAATTTCCTTTCTCCCATCCAATCATCAAGGTTCCTTTTGAAGAGGGCCAAAGAGGCACTCTGCTTGACATGTATGGGCAGTCTATTCCAGAGTCTGGGGAGTCTCTGGGTCAGAAACCTATCCCTCCAGCATGTTTTGTTTATTGTGATGACAAGGTTTAGATCCCTGGAGCATGTGGCTCTGAGGGAGTGGGATTTCTTTAAGTGTAGCATGTCCAACAGCTCTGGGTTTGACATGGCCTTGTATGTTAAGCAGAGATCGCCTCTCAGTAGACAATATGCGACAGTATAGCTGAAGTTTTTTAAAGTGGTCAGCGTAGGGCATCTGCTTTAGGCCTGTGATTCTTTTAGTGAGGTATTTCTGTGGCCTTTCCAGTTGCTGCAGATGTCTTGAGAGGTACATACCAAATGGGGCGTTGTATTCTATAATAGGTCTAATGAGGGATGAGTACAGTGGGACAATGACCTCCTTTTTTCTGAATGAAAAGCCCTTAGTGATGAGGTGTGCCACATAGAAGGATTTCCTGACAGTTGTGGTGATGTGGTTATCGAAGGTGAGACCACTGTCCACCTGTGTTCCTAAGTCTCTTATCACACTTTCGGTGTTTAGTGTACTGCCACCGATGTGGTAATTCATGGGTACATGTTTTTTCCCAAAGGGGATAACTATACATTTCTTGGCATTGAGCTTGAGCCCATGGCTCTGGCACCAATCATCTGTTTCTGTAAGGCCCTTTTGTAGAGTATCCATATCATTTGGGGATTTAATAATGGCTCCCAGTTTGCAGTCATCTGCAAACTTTGTTAGCCAGAGTCACTTAGTGTTGGCCTGTACTACAGAGAAGTAGATGCCAAACAAGAGTGGTCCCAGGACTGAACCCTGAGGTACTCCACTTGTCACTTGTCTGGAGGTGGATTTGGAGTTGGCTACTTTTACAGTGTGAGTTCTATCAGTAAGCCAGTTGGCAACCCTTCGAGAGTGACATAGGGATTAATGCCCAGCTTAGTAAGATTCCAGAGTGGGGGATGGTGTCAAAGGCCTTGGTGAGGTCCAGATAGGCTGTGTGGTTCACCTTACCCTCATCCACGGCTCTCGAGACTGATTCAGAGAAGTCAATCAGGTTCAGGAGACAAGATCGGCCCTTCACGAACCCAAACTGTGTGGGGTCCAGTGTTTGAAGGTTGCCACTGTCTTTGTTTATAAGTTCCATGATAATATGTTCCAAGGCCTTGCAGATCAGGCTTGTCAGACTGATGGGGCAGTAGTTCCCGGGATCCAAGGTGGATCCCCCCTTGTGGAGTGGGATAACTGTAGCTGTGCGCCACTCAGTGGGCATGAAGCCTGAGGTGAGGCTATGATTAAACATGACACTTAGGTGAAGTGCCAGTTCATTTTGTAGTTCATGTAGTACACAGCTCAGGATGTCATCTGGACCCATGGATGCTGTATTCTTAGCTTTGGAGAGTGTGATTTTTACCTGTGTGGCCGTTATTACCAGAATTTGGCAATCTTCCGGTATTGTGATGGGCCGTTTAGGGGGTGAGAGGGGGATGAAGTTGGCACTGAATTGATCTGCCAGGATATTGGCAATATCCTTGGGATCAGTATATTTAATGCCATTCTGTTGTAGCTCAGAGCAGATCTGAGCATTGCCATTTAGATTCTTGACATAGTTATATAATGCCTTGTGGTTGTCTTTGGAATCTTTGGCAATTTTATTTTCATAAATAGCTTTGTAGGAATTTATGAGGGATCTCAGCTTCTTACTGAGGCTGGTAAGCGAGGTTTTGCATCCTGGGATTTTCCTCTTTTCTGTAACAGTTTCTTCCTTTTGTTGTAAAGTTTGTTTATGGCAGGGGACCACCAGATTGGCTTCCTTTTTTGGAGGAGAGCATCTTGGTTCTACTTGGGATGGCACGATTCATGCATGAGTGGATGTGTCCGTACAGTGCCTTAGTGTAGGATTCAGCAGTCAAACTTTCAGTTCCCATCTGCATGGGTGTCATGAAGTTTGTCACTTCTGACTTGAGTAGCATGGGGTTGGCTTTGGAGAAGTTTTTTATGGAGGTTTCCTTACTGGGGGGTGGGGGTGGGATGTGGATGTTAAGGGTGATTAGCTTATGGTCAGACCTGACCAATGAGGGGGTGACCATAGGTGTAGAGCATCAATTTCCCATGTTGGTAATAACCAGGTCTAGGATATTGGAACCCATGTGGGACTATGGATTAGTTGATCCAGGGTGTTGGAATTTAAGAACCGCTGGGCAAAGGTGTTGGTACATGAGTAGTTTTCCCAGTTAATGGCAGCGTGGTTGAAATCACCCAGTATTAGGGTGTTTGGTTGTATCTTAATATTTTCCAGTATGTTTAGAAAGGTGTAGTGAGAATCTTGGGGCATGGTGGGGGATCTGTAACAAGCTACAGTTTGGATTGCAGTCTTACCTAGTGTTAGTTGCACCTGGAGAATTTCAGACGCATTGTGTTGGGCAACTAGCCTGGTGGTGTGAATATCTTTGGTGAATATGGACACTTCTCCACCTTTAGTGTTACAGTCCTGGTTTGATGGCCGAAAAGTGTGGTAAGAGTTGTAGCCTGGTATTGCAGGGCTGCTCTCTGGAGCCTTGAACCAGGTCTCAGTTACTGCACATATATCGATGTTCTCCATTTTTAGGAGTGCCTCGAGAGAGATTGCATTTTGAGGTTTTGACTTCTAGCATTGAGTAGCATTACCTTCAGAATTTGCATGCTGGTACCTGTTATGGTGGTGGTTTTGTCCTTTGAACTTTGCCTAAAAAAGGCACTATAGGGGTGGCAAGAGCCTTAGCCAGTAACCTGAATCCCAGGGGCGACAGGTGCAGACCATCTCTGGCAAAGCATCGTGGTCTGTCAATCATGTCATCCCAGGCAGACAGATACTGGATCCCCTTTGAATGACACCAGATGCTTAGCCAATTGTTGAAGTCAATCACTTTGTCCTTATATCATTCTGGATGAAGGCAGGATGCTGCTCAGGGCTAGGGTCATACGTGCCTGGGCCAAATGATCCAAGAGCTCTTCCATGTCTCTTTTCATGTAGTCCAGGGAGGTATGTCTCAAGTCATTCACTCCAACATGGACAACGGCAGAGTCATAGTTGTACTTGTGGAGTGACTTGAGTGCATGCGTTATGTGGTGGATCCTGGCACCTGACAGGCAGTTGACTGTAATTTTCTCCTTGTTCAGCCTGGTGAGTGGAACATCAGTGTGCCTGACTATAGAGTCACCTATGACTAAAGTGTTAGGCACATTGTCTTGCCTTAGGGGCTGTTGCTGGGTGGCACACTGGTGTTGTGAGTTATGTGACACTTTGGTTGTGATTGGTGTTTGTTTGTGTTTCAGCTTTGGATGTCCTTGTTGCTTGGGCAGGTTACAGTTAAGGGCCTCTGCATATGTGTATTTAATGTTGCTATGTGTGGGTGCTGGTGGTGTGGGTTTAGAAGGGCTATGTCTCTATGCTCATGAATGTTTTGTCATACTACTTGAGGATTGCACTTATTCAGTTTTCATCGGTAGTTACCTGAAGCCTCTACCTCCTTTATATTTTCTTTTGTCTCCTTGTCCTTTCCCAGCAGCAGAGAGTTAAGGCCCCTAATTATCATCCTGCATTCGGTAGTGGTACATGGGAGAATCCTTCTCCAGTACCTGCTGGCCTGTAGTGTCCAGAATGTACTGTCTGCAAACTTGTTTTTCCCTGGGAGTACCATTTGCACTGTGTGCTGCGTCTTGACATGTCCATGCTTATCTGGTCTCAGCCTATTCATTATGGGATTGTGGCTTGGCAGCCTCAACATTGCCTCCTCTGCCTATCTGCTGTCTTTTGCTGCAAACATCTGTTGCTGAGACCTATATTTCAGCATAAGATAATGGTACACTTGTCAAGAATTCTTTTCCTTAGAGTAAGTTGTTCTCATGCTCCTGCTAAATTATGCTCCCCAAGCCATTTTTTTAATCTGGCACCCCAGTATTATTAGTATTATCAATGTACCCTGTTCCTCTTTAAAATAAAATCTTCTCTTGCTGCTGTAGGAAAAATGTACTTTTAAATGGTTACTTGTTTTCCTAAAAGATTTCAAATGAAGTAGGTTTCATTAAAGATGGCTTCTTGCAATGCATACCACAGTGGAGGTGGGCATGTTTTCCTGCATGTTCATCTCTTAAAACTACCCCTGCTTTCTGCACAAAGTATACACTATCTTGTACTAGATAGATCCTTTTTTCCAGTCACTATTTCAGAGTTTCTTAGTGTAAATGCAGTATAATTTTAAAACTTAGCGAAATGCATTTATGAATAAAATGAAAAATGACATCTGCAGGTAAAAAGAAGCTAAATCAAAATGCATGAGATTATGCCACCCATCATTAAGTTTTTTTTTAATTTTGCTCCTGATCAGACAGAGACCTGGCTTTTTTAATTTTGTGAGAGTTCGTTATCATGACAAGTAAATCACTGGAGTCATACTGTAGTGGAAGGTCAGTTAGGAGAATGTCCTGAAGTACTATAGAAACTCCATTATAAAGGAAATCCACTTGTATACTATCAGCCTTATTGCCTGTTGCAGATGTACAGTAGAGCTAAGATGTACTGCTTTATATGTTGGCAAGCTGCTCCATAATTATTGTAGGATGGAAAACAGAGGAGAAATGCCTTGTGGGCAGGAATGAATAGCAGTTAATAATGAGAACCACATTTTTCAAGGTAGCTCAAACAGGATCTGTGTAGTACCACAAATTTAAAGACACAGCTGACACATGCCAAAAGCTAATACCAAGAATAAGCTATAGTGATTCATTCTTTGCCAGCTGCAAAACTGCATAATATCACTTTACAGTTTGTATAACAACACATTGGTTACATTATTTAGAACTGGAGTTTTCTGGCTGAATTTCTAGCATCATACCTTGTGTGTGGCCCTGTTTAAAGTGAAATTTTAACTATATGCCCACTTCTGTTAGGACGGAACTTAACATTGCAAACTATACTATTGGATACTTTTTAGTATGTACTATACATAGCCAATAGCAACGTATGAGAGCTGTGCTAAAGTGAACAAGAATACAAAGTAAAATCAAATATATTAGAAATAAGGCACAAAGGGAGCAGTCTGCCCATAATTTCCTATAAGAGCATTTAATTTATTGTTCTAGCAGAATGCTAGGAAGTGGTCTGTACTCATTATTTGAGGGTTAATAGCCTTACCATTTTAGGTAACACCTATGCAGTCTTCTAATTCCTTACAAGATTCATGTTCAGTCTGTATCTCTCGTATTACTAATACGGAGGCCTCCAATGACAGCTGCTAAATTTTTTAACTTCTTCTAAGCCTGCTGTCCACCTATGGGTTGCAGCAGGACAAGTATTAATATTCCAAGCAAGAACTGCTCACCCTGATGCTTTACATGCTAAGTGTAAGCCAGTAATAGCAAAAGTTTTTAAGCTGCATTATCTTTATCAGAATGCTATTGTACAGAAGCACAATTTTTGACAAGGAAACATAGACACACAGGAAAACAGGGCATTGTCATAATTTAGCCTGCCTTATTTTTTCTTAAATATTGCCATATATATATATATATATATATATATATATATATATATATATATATATATATATATATATATATATATACATACATATATATATATATATATATATATATATATATATATATATATATATATAGGTACCATACACTAGATCGAATTTTCACTAATTCGAAATAGTGCATGGAATGCTCACTGCAGCAAAAGTGCACTTAATTGAAAGTGCACTTATGCGAAGTTCAGTACAATGAACGGGTGTTGTACTGAACTTCTGTGCTTACTCATGGACCATAGGGTTAGGGCATGGGTCATAGTACCATGACCCGTGCCCTAACCCTAAGGTCTGTGATGACTGCAGCGCAGTCAAAGACATAGCAATGTCCTCCACTAAGGTGCGATAGTCACGAACCTTAGGGTTAGGGCATGGGTTACGGTAAGGGGATAGCTTTACTAACTATCCCCTTACCCTAACCCGTACCCTAACCCTAAGGTCTGTGACTATCCCACCATAGTGGAGGACATAGCTTGTTTTTTATGTCCTCCACTGTGCTGCGGTGTTTTCAGTGAAGTGCACTTATGCAAAAGTTCACTTTCGTTAAAGTGAACTTTCGCAGAAGTGAGGCTTCCTATTACAAGTTTGAAGTAGTGAATTTTCGTTCTTGTAATAGGAATCCATATATATATATATATATATATATATATATATATATATATATATATATATATATATATATATATATATATATATCATGACAACTCTCTTATCTTTCATCCTCTGTGCCTTCAGTTTTGCATTCCACTACCTTGTCATTTGCTGAAGTTACTTTTCAAAGTCTGCTTGTAATGCCACATCATCTACATAAAGTACCATTGTTAATTTGTCCTTTACAATCTCTTTGCTAATGTAGTCCATCACCAGTAAAAACATCAGTGGGCTCAGAAATTACTTGTATCATCGGGTCCTTGGACATGGCCTGCACTAATTCAACCAATTTTTCCAGGACTACAAACCATTACGAGACTATCCAAATCAGCTTTCTTGTTGTATGCTTTCTCTAAGTCAATGAATTCTTTCTTCATCTCTATCCCCTTTTCAACTATCTGTCTCACAGCAAATTTCATGACACTTGTGCTGCATCCTGCTCTGAATCTGGACTGCTCATCTCCCATCTTGTACAACAATCTACTCCAAATTATGACTTAAAAAACTCCACCATGAAGATGATAGCAGCATTCAAAGCCGATATAGTATATTCCAATTGAATGCTTTCATTCTTTACTTAATGGACTTCTTCAGAAACCAGAAGTAACGCATACAAACATTTAAATTACATCACAATCATAGTCATAAGGAATTCTCAGCAAATGAAATCTGTTAAAATGCAAGTACCAGAATTACTTACATATTTAAAACATAATGTGGAAATTTATACTGCAGTTGACATATACTGATAGCATATCATTCAACCCTGGTGATACAGCAGCATTCAAATTCATTTGCCACTATAACTCCCAATGTTCCAAACAAATCTTCCATAGGCTCCCCTAGGATTCTGTTCGATTTTCTCCGAAATCATGAATGAAAAGCTGGTGAGGAATTACTAACTATATTTTTATACAAAGCATTAGTACTGTTTTTTATTTTTACTTTCATATACACATTTGTACATCCTATCTCTAAGCTTGTGTTCTGTCTTCCCTATGTAAAATGCAGGGCAATGCTGACATAAAGTCATATACACTACTCCTGTGGTGTTGCAATTACATTTCTCATTTATTTTGATTTGATTTACGGAAATAGTGTCACTTTAATATATATGTATATCTATATCTATAATCTATATCTGTATCTATCTATATATATATATATATATATATATATATATATATATATATATATATATATATATAGTTAGAGAAAGATATATATATATATATATATATATATATATATATATATATATATATATATATATATATATATATATATATATATATATATATTATATATATATATATTTATATATATAACTATATATATATATATATATATATATATATATATATGCTTTATCAAAATCGTGGAATTCAAAACCATGAACGTTGATATCCTTAACGCATTTCATTGCCTCATGAATATTAATGTGGTCAGATAATCGACAGATACCATCAACAGCCTATTTTCAATCTTAATGTCGACAGTTGCCATTTACAGACATGCTGCATTTCTCTGCTCTGCTCACAATCTTCTGAACTGCCATTCACTTGACTGTCAATATAACGACTGTTGCTCCTACCATGTTTGAACAGGAGCAGGACATTCAACTGATTTTCAAGATTTTGATTGCAAACCTATATATATATTTTTGCAATAATTGCAACTTTCACATTTAATCATTCTCCAACTTGACTTTTTATTATAATCTCTCAAATTTTCTAAGATATTCTTTAAATATTTTCCTTGTTTATAAGTAATGCAGGATTTAGCACCCAAAACCACTTTGACATCTGGATTAGTATTAATAATGTGCCAATTATAATAGACTACTTCCCTAATATATATATATATATATATATATATATATATATATATATATATATATATATATATATATACTATCTAGGGAGTATGTTGTAATGAATGTTGAATTATAATTAATAATTTCTAATTTATCATCTTGTAAGTTATGACCTACCAAATTCATATTTGCTGGTACATGGACCATACATTGAATTATGGCCCCAACTGACACTTTCTATGGTGTGTGAATATGGGATAAGAGGGGAATATATATTCCAATTTTTTATTTTATAATCTGCTTCTTCTGTAATGGAATTAATCGTACAAAGGGTATTCTCTGTTTAAAAACACAACTGTCGGTACTTTTCAATCTTTAATTATATCAGTATAATCAGTATTCATCCTAGCTGCCCTCACCATTTGGCCCTTTGTGACTGCTCTTTTTTGATGTATGGGGTGGCAACAGGAAAAATGCAAGAAGGAATTAAATTGTTTTCTTATATGTTTTGGAACATAAGTTATTATTAATTTGTACTTTATATATAAGTACATCTAAATAAAATATAAAATCAAGAGTAGCATTATATGTGCATTTAAAAAATTCTGATATGTTAATACATAATATAATTCTATATAATAATATATATAATAATTCTATAAATTGATATTTATGTCATTACCAGATGATACTATAAATATATCATTAAGGTACCTGGTATATAACTTGATAAAAGAAAAATATGAGTTATTAAAATTAAAATCTCCCATATTATTTTCTGTGAATTTATCAGTCACCTTATTTAGCACTTTCATTCAGTGTGACAAGAGTCTGATACCTCAGTGCTAACCACAGTTGTGAATATCCCCTTATTCTTGTACCCTGGCACTAGAATATTTATTCTTTGTCCCTGACATTTATAGTCAATATAATGACTTTAACTCTCTAGTCTGAACAGTGGTGGATGTGGTAGATACCTCCTTGGGACTCCTGTTTCTTTCCACCACCTCAAAACTTGTGGCTAAATGGTTACATTACACTGAATATGTATATTTTGTATTTACCCTTCCACTTATGGCCTAGGTCACTTATCCTATTAGCAAGAAATAGATAAATGAACAAAGTTAAACTCTGCTTGTTTAAGTATCTTGTAGTATTCTGCAAATAATGACCTTTTATCACCTAAACATTTGCAATCTACACTTTTCTGTTTGTGAAACAACTGTTAAGAATCAAGGTGTTATTACTTTCGAAGGTCCTGACAATCTTGGAGATTTTCCATTTATATCTATGCACTGACTATAGGAAAACTTGTGGCACTGTTCTAGGTCTGCAAGGCACAAGCCTTCTTTATTCTGTACAGCTCTTTCAAAAATCGGGACCAATATCTCTTTCTTACTTTTTCAGATTTTTAGTACTATAATTTATATAAGCACAGTGTTAAACATATGTAAAATGTCACATGCCACACTAAATATAGTTGAAGGGTTATGATAGTATGTCCTGTTTAATTTTGATTGCACACAAGACATATTTTAATTCCATCTGGCAGTGTTTAAACTGTATTCAAAATATTCACATCTCTGATAATTATTTGCTGTAATTATTCATACAAATGATTAAAACATGGAAAATGATTTAGATTCAAATTAGGGAAATACAAAGGGCAAAAAAAAAAAAAAAATATATATATATATATATATATATATATATATATATATATATATATATATATATATATATATATATATATATATATATATGTACACACACACACACACACACTTCTAAACAGAGTGGATATAATTACTTCACATGTGAATAAACTAAAATGACTAGTAGGCAAAGTGTTCTGCTAATTCAGATGTCATTTTAGCATTAACTTGTGCAATAATAGATGAATATTTCACTATAAAAATCAGCCCATCAGATTGTGGGACAAAGGCTTTGTTTGATAAGAGCAAAACTATATGGATGATTGAGAGAATCATAATTTAAAACTATACCAGTTGGTTTACAGTGAATACTGCATGGCATATTACTGTTTTATAAAATGCTATCTGGAACATTAGAAAGCACAGAGAAAAATAACTGAAGACAGAATGCTAGCATGAGGTGAAAGGGGCCTATTTTCTCAAGTTTTGCTTCAGTGGGAGTTCATCCCATCTGCTTCCAATTCTGATTATTTAAAAAATGTAATCTACAAAAATGACTAAGTCCCAGTGGGATATCAGTACACCTGCTGCTTTGTCACCAGTTCTTTAAAAAAATCATTATGAAGGGACTTGTGTTATCCCTTCCCATGAGGAGGCAGATGTTTTAATGGTTATGAGGATTCAGCATGTGTTTTGTTTCCTGTAATTTAAATACTTGCCTTGTTTTTGGTATGGCTTCCAGGCATTGTAGATTGTATTACTGAAAACTGGCAACTCTTGACCAACAAATTTATATTCTCAGTTTTTACTACTAAACTGTTTTCCTTTTCAATAAACTATGGTATTTTGCAAGTTTTTCATGTACATATCCATCCCTCAATCAGTCACTTTGGTGGCCAAACTGCATGGTATCTTCCCTATGTACTGATTTAACCTGCTATAACATCCCAATCCAGAAAAGACACATTCAAATATCCAAAGTAAAGTAAAATGAGGATTAAACCTCAACAAAAAAAGACTATTCCAGAGTCAAGGGACAATTAAAGTACATTAAACATAAAAAAGAATGAAAGGGTGTGTGAGACTAGAAATAAACCATGAGGATGGCAGTCAGTGCTGCTACATGACCATGTTGACTAAAACCAAAGCTTCATTCATCTGTCTTTAGTTATTTATTGTGTACTAGTAATTTAAAAAAGTGCAACAAATAATAGAATTATGACAGAATCTAATCATATGATAGACATAACTGCAGTTGTTTTAATTGTTTTACTTTGTCTTTTAAATATTATTGTATAATTTCAATTTCTGAACACATCAGTGTATATGTTATCTTTTTTATGTCTGTAAAATGTCTGTTTTTTTGGAGCTTTTCTCCTTGGGTCTCCACTGAAAATGGGCCACAAGCCCAGCTGGACCAACCCGTTTAACAAATGTCCATAAATAAATAAATAAATACTGAATATAAGCCAAAGTCTTTCAGGGTAAGGCACACAGCAAACAGTTTTATAAAATGTAGTATATTGCATAAGCCATTCATTCTGAAACATGCAATAGTAATTTATGCTAAAGAAAATGTTATTAGCTGGACTAATGTAAGGGTAGGAATACAGTGCTGTTATTATTGGGATAACTTTTAAATGGTACATTATTACACACTGGAGATACATCCTATATCCCAAAATAGTTTTAATTATTAGGCAGGGTGAAACAATGGGTTAAGCAGTACATCAAATATAGCTGATCGTAACTTGATGACAATATTTATAATTCATAAATAAGTAATATGCTCTAAGGTGACCTGCATGTCAGTGCAATACTTATTATGAACAAAAACTCACAAGAGACCATTACAAAAATTGGGGGTATCCCAAATGCAGGAACACTCACAGATCAAGAAATTAACAATATTTCTGGAAGTCAGAAGACAGAATATTTTGCAGGAACAAGATTGCTAGTTTTCATAGAGAGTTTGACTAACCCAAGAGTGAGTTAATACTCTTCTGTAGTCCGAAGGACACTGGCCACCAGGACACAAAAGAAAACACCTAAACAACATTAAACACATGCTACTGGGGGACTTCAACCCCCCCATACTCCCCTTAATTAAATATACCAACTCTGAAATCGCACTATACTGGGGAAAAGGGCAAAATTCACTCTGGGGGCCAAGTGATTAGTTTCCCTGTTCACATTATCGGCAGTTTGTTGTCTCATTGAAATGAAGTTTTGGTGGAGTTTCATGTAAGTCTCCTTTCGGTTTACTGAAGTAGACCCATGTGTATATATATATATATATATATATATATATATATATATATATATATATATATATATATATACTATTGAAAGTTCAAATCAGCTTCAGTTCACCAATAACAAAGGTCGATTCAAAATGCTGAATCCAAAATTTCGAAAGTAAACCCAAAGCGAAACTGAATACATCGACCACCACGTTCGATGTATTCGACATAGCAGGAGGTGATGTCACTCACTTCCTACAATGCACATTAACATACCATTGAACTCTACAGTCAACGGTACATTACTTCTAGTATTTTGCAGGAGGCTACACCCCCATGCACACACCCCCACGTGGAGAACTCTGCCCCCACACCCCCTGTACATTAAATATACCAACTCCAAGATCGCACTACAGTGAGGAAATTGGGTAATTCCCTGTTCCTCACTGAAGCGTGACCTCCCTGCACAATATTGAACCAAATGATCCATCTACACTACCCGTTCCCTGCAGTGTAACTCGATCGATTTTGGTGCGACATTCTGCCTACCTGGGAAACTGCCTTTCAACCATGTGCCGGTCAACCAAGGCAGTTTCAACTTTCCTATAGTAAACCATATATATATATATATATATATATATATATATATATATATATATATATATATATATATACATATCCATATCTATATAGGTTCGTAGGTTCATAGGTGTGTGCTAGGCTAATGGCCCTGGGGCCTTTACAAACCTAGACCATAGGATTACCCTGGCATCATGCCACCCTACCTTAGTTCCCAGTGCCTCTGTCAAGTAGAGCCACTGGAGTGATCCCCGGGTGAATTTTCTATTATGTTTTATATATATATATATATATATATATATATATATATATATATATATAAAATTAATTTTATATATATATATATATATATATATATATATATAAAATTAATTTATATATATATATATATATATATATATATATATATATAAAATTAATTTTATATATATATATATATATATATATATATATATACATATTATATATAGCTATATGTATATATATATATATATATATATATATAGCTATCTCTCTCTCTCTCTCTCTCTCTCTCTCTTTATATATATATATATATATATATATACTATTACTTTGTTTATCATGCATTAGAAAGATACACTGAAAGCCAAGTTGGTTTATTTACAGGCACAAAATAAAATATGCTTCTTTTCAGCTTTTTGAACAAAAGAAATCTGGATGCACAAATCTTGTGAACAATTCCTATATAATATATTGCAAATAGTGCAAGTATTGAATGCAGACACCTTTACAATTAAGATTACTGCTTTCTGACATGCTCTTATGTTACTTTTGTGAAAATAGTTTAGCACTTAGAGAATACACCATTCAACCTACAGCTTCAGCTTTCAGCAGAATTTACGTTCCTTACATAGGACAACTGCTTAAACAAAGGATAACAATCCCTCCTCCTGCACAGCTTGTAGAAACATGTTCCAGATTAAAGAATTCCTTAAACACCTTCTAACCCTCTCCCTCAGTAATCAACCATGCTCTAGCTGCATGCAGCAAACTACTTTTAGTTTACCTAGATCCACCATGGTTTCCATGGAGCCTTCTCTCCCTGTTTGGTGAAAACTGCTATATGTTGGGGGAGTGGCTTGGACCAGCACAAAAAGGATGCTTACTTTAGTCTCTCTTCTCCACTAACACAAGTGATTTGTCTATAGTAACCACAGCTACAGCAAACTAAGATTGTAAAAACTAAAGACAAAATGGCAGGATCATCAAACCGAACAGAAAATTAACTTCTTGATTTAAGAAGGCCATTACAGAAGAAAGGCTGCTACAGTTGTTTAAACACCTCTCTGTGACTCTACATTATATGGAGGACTATCATTCTACTGTGCTGCATACCAGGACTTAATAATATGCAAAATCAGATTACTATCGCTGAATAAAGAATCAGACTATCAATAGGGATTATACAGGATAGTACGTATGCTGCTGCTGAAATGGATGATTTAGAAAACAGAAGCTGGAAATAGAATTTGCAAATTACTGGGGAGCCAAAGAGTGTAAGTACCCAAGAACTGCCAAATTTTGTGTAGAATATGGTGTGAAACTTGGCTGTAGATGACTGTCACTATTGATGTGACATCCCAACCCCATGTGCAAAAATGGGAAAAGGGGTCATGGATGATGGATGGTCAGGGATTGGCTGAAATTACCACCAAACTTTGTTTTCAGAATAGAAAGGATTCACATGGTTGGAAGGGAGAAAATGGTGGTGAACAATCCCAAGTATGTGATTATAGCCATTAGCACCCTTCGCACAAGAGGCTTCTTCTTCTTTCGGCTTTTCCTGGTTAGGGGTCGCCACAGCAGATCACCTGTCCGCTCATGATTGGTAGTGGAGTTTTATGGTGTCAAGTTGCCAGCCCAGTGCCCAACCGTCCACAGAAGGCACACACATGCAATCACTCATGCCTAGGGCCAATTTAGAGTGTCCAATCCACCTACAGTATGCTTTTGGGATGTGGGAGGAAACCGGAGCACCTGGAGGAAACCCATGTGACCACAGGGAAGACATGCAGACTCCGCACAGAAGGCACCCCAGCCGAGGATCGAACTGGAGAATCTCTTGCTGTGAAGTGACAACGCTAACTGCTGCACCACCATGGCCACCCTCACTTCGCACAAGAGACTAAATTATGAAATATGGTAAAACAATAAAAAAAGGAGAGGCATCCTCTTGCAACAAAGCTGTATTAAATTTGTGAAGGAACTTTCTGTTGACTCCCACTGATGTCATAAAGAAGTGGATTATTTGAAGATCAAGCTAAATGAATAGGTTTCTCTGCAGTAGTAATTTACTCAGCTACTGTCTGGAATGTGATAAGGAGATATACAGCTATTTCAGATGCATGGTAGGTTTACAAAGAAGAGAAGGAAAACAGGGGGAACTTCATGGAAAGGTCTGGGATAACATACAAGAACAAATAAAGAGATGACCAAATGCTAAACATGATAAACATCAGTGGAGGAAAGAGAGAAGATCAGATTCTAATACCAAGGGAGGACTCCTAAGGCTTGATCAGAGTGCTGAAGCCCCATTCTCCAGCCAAGACAAATCACCTCAGAAATGGAAGGAGAGGTGCACTCAAAGGTAAGACATTCATTTTACTGAACTCCAGCAAACGTTAATATGGACTAGCTAAATAATAGTGTCAAATACATATTGAGCAGTAGAATGCTGAACACTGCATTGAACTTATAGTTTATTTATTTATGTATGTATGTATTTATTTTTATTGAAGCATAAGGATGAGACAAACTTTAAGGACATATAGAAAACACTTTTAATATTTCTATTGTCTGATTTATTAATATTCTCTTTCTTTTCTGGATGCCTATTCCAGGTCTGAGTTGAGAGTGGATTTGGCTTCTCACATTCCCATGAGTTGCCTCATGGTAAGTAAAAAAAATCTCTGGAATGTAGGAAACAATAAACAAAAAAAGAATAATCTTCACATCATCCTGATCGTTAACTGTTCAGCACTTTCTCAGTTATTCATCTATAAAATAATTTATTTAGTATTCCAGCACTCTCACTGTTCACAACTCAGATGTGTAATAAAATAAGAAACATCCAACAGTAAACTTGTTATTTGTTCAAGGTTAAATGATCCATGGAAAACTAAAAATACCTATATTTATATATATAGCTATATTCCATCTGAGTCCATTAATTTAATTAATCAGGAGATGACTGGTATGAACAGTGTGGTGGTACAGAACAAAATGGCACTTGATTTCACCCTGTTTTCTAAAGGGGTTACGTGCACGCTCATCAAAATGGAGTAATGCTCATTCATACCTTCTAATACTGGTGCCATTCATATTCACCTAGAAATAATTGTAAAAGTGGCTGACCTTTCACATGCCAAAGAAGCTGATAATTCTCAGTGGGCATAATTAACTAATCCTGTCTGGATGGGAAAGAGGTATTTTGAAGTTCTTTATGATAATAGCTACTAGGATTTTATTATTAGGCCTTATTTTATTCATGTTAAAGCCTCACATTTTAAAGCTATTGGAATCCAGAAGGAATATCAGTTTACACCCCTATCATATCAGTTTACACCCCTATCAGCTTAAATCAATGCCACTGACCACATTAGATAAAAATCATAGCACATTAAAATATGAAAATTAGGTATTGCAAGATTTTAGCAGGTTGTATGATGATATATATGGAGGAATGTGAAAATAAATGTGAAGATAAAAAATGTGCAACAGAAAATTGCTTTCAGAATTCAGATTGTGTTTTTATTCCATCAACACATCAACATGTTTTTATTACTAATAAGACTATATCTCTGAAACACATGCATAAAAATAATTTGTGTTAAATCCAGAAGGAAATCATATGTGAAGTGTCTGACAGGAAGTGAAAATGTATCTGCTCATCTCAGAATCTGTAATCATTGTCCAATCATAAAAGAATTATATGATCTGAGTGATGCTTTATAGCATCAGATGGGGTAATGTGAAGGATGAAGCGTACAGAGAAGGAAAAATGTTAAGAGTATGCATTTCATCTTAATATGCTTTCATTTGATAGTGGAGTCCTGAGTGTCTTTCAGTACGTACCTGATTATTTACTTCCTGCCAAATGTAAAAAACGCTAACATGTCAGAAAGGTTCTGTTCTTTGTAGAAAGTTATTTTATGGAATTTGAAACTTGTGCCTTATATATGGAAAGTCATAAAGCTAGAGTCAGAAGATCTTAGTTAGCAGAAATAACGCTGTAGTGTTCATTTTTAGTTGGTCAGTAGTTATTTAAGATTGATGCAATAATGTCGCATTGAATCAGAAAAAGTATAAAGAAGGTATGATTCTGCTGTTTGAGGAGGCAGGAACCTGATTTCCTAGTCTCTCACATATGTATCTTTCTTTGTAATAAAGCAGATTATTATTCTCTGCTAAACTTCGGTTTCCTCCCATATCCCAAAGACATGCTGTAGGTGGATTGGACACTCTAAATTGGGCCTACACTCTAAACCGGGAAAATGCCAAAAGAAGAAGAAGAAGATTATTCTGTGCTAAACTGTGTCACGTGAAAGTTATTTGGTACCTTAGCAGGAACTGCTGTGTTTTTTCCAGATAAGTTAGGTGCTTGGACAGTTACATGCATATGGATACATTACATCCTGGTATGAGCCTGATGAGTGATGAGCAGAGGGGAATGATGACATCTGTGGACAAAGAGGAGATGTCCTCAGTAATATGTTTGGTGAAGTAGAGGGTTTTTCTAATGACATTAGGTACATAGTGGTCAAATGAGAGTTTGTTAAATATGAAGGTGTTGAAGTACCAAGTGAGAGTGGGGGGGAATTTAACAAAGCTTACACAGACTTTTTTTCCATGTAGGCATTGTGGCAGACTGCTTACATGAAAGTAAGCAGGTTTGCAATCCAGTATACAGAGCATGGCGGCGTACATGCACATGCCAGCATGGAACTATCATTGGCATGCAAATGACCTCATAAGCAGGTGAACTGCATGCAAATGAGAGAGGTAGAGTGATCCAACAAGTGGATAGGCAGTTCTGCAGACCCCGTGTTGGTGTTCATAGTATACATGGAAAAATTCTGTGTACAGGATTTTAAACAGACAACAGGGGCTGCAAACGTGTAGTTCAATGGACAGAAATAGCATAGCAGATGCAGATATAGAAGGAGCCCAAGGCTGAATAATAACAACAGTACCAACGTTAATAACACCAATCAGCCAAACACCTCAGCAAATGGACTGAGGGATAACATTCAACCACAAGGCCAGTCTATGGTAGATTTTGACCAACAGGACAACCAGGATTTTCATCAGGCCAACAACACCCGAGCAACCAACCGTACGTGGGCCCAGACAGGGAACAATACGAGGAACAAGAAAAGAGGGGGGAGGAGAATATGATACAGGTTTCCTCTTTAGCTTTGGAACCAAACATCCTGAAAAGTAGTAACAATGACTTTACAGTGTATAATTATACACTTATTGAAATCCATCAGGATATTGTCAACTTCTTTGCAAAAGATCTATCGTTTGTTCGGCGCAACATATGGACATAGGGAAAACACTGGTGGACCTAAAAGTTTTGTTAGAAAACTTAACTTACATTCATTGTTGGGTAACAACACAGAGTTACTGAACCCCTTAGGGTATCTAGTACATATAATCCACCCTCCATCCGAGCTTATTAGTGTTTGAGAAAATGTGTGAAACAGATTTGTGGGCAATTAAAAATCGGATTATGTATAGTAATCAAAAAGATCTTAACAATATGACCACACTGGAATGGGATTTTCTCCATTTATTAAGGGATTGTAGGATCCGTGTCATGAAACCCGATAAAGGGGTGGGGTGGTTTTAATGGACCACTTTAAATATGTGGAATACATGAAGAAGCATTTGGATACACCAGCTTATAAGGAAGTATCTCTGAATGAGATACATGGAGCCTATAGGAAGATTAATAACATACTATATGATTTACTTATGGAAGGTTTTATTATTCCAGAAACGTATAGATATTTGCAGATGCCATCTCCCAGAATCTCAGCCTTCTTTGGAACACCAAAATTACATAAACAGCTTTACTCACCTCCGTTCAGGCCTATTGTTGATGGCAGGGTTCGCCACATACGCATGTGCAAGACTAGTTGATAGTATTATTAAACCTTTACTAGCACAGGAGGCACATATCTGTAAGGACTCTTGGTCCTTTCTGAAAAACATTGGCGAAATTGAATATACCCCGGACATAGTTTTTCTTACAATAGATATAAAAGATCTGTATACAGTTATACCACAGGATATAGGCCTTAATTGGGTGAGAGAATTTATGGTTGCCAAGAATGTTGACAATAACACCATTTATTTGACTGAAACACTCTTGGAGATGGTTTTGGTAAATAACTTTTTCTTTTTTGAAAACAATTTTTACCTTCAAACCTCCAGAGTAGCAATGGGGTCGCCATGTGGGGTTCGTTCGCCAATGCAGTACTGTCACATTGGGAAAAGAACTTCTATTTAAGGATGAGGTTTTTAAACAGTATGTCTCCTGGTATACCAGATACCAGGATGACATTTTCTGTTTATGGAAAGGCAATAGTGAGGACATTCCTAACTTTATAGAACGAATGACCAACATGACAAACTTTTTACAGTTCACTTTTAACACACAGGAAAGTGAGATCAGTTATTTAGACATTCTTCTTACAAAGGATGTTAATAACAAAAGACTGAAAAGTAACATATATAGAAAATCCACATATTCTAATAGTTTTTTGCATTTCTCCAGTAGCCATCCCTACTACCAAAAAAGATCGGTTGTAAAAGGTCAGTTAGTGAGGGCGGCACGTATGGTTACTGATGATCTGGATTTCCAACATGAATGCAACAAACTAAAAATATGTTCTTGGCAAGAGGCTATCCACTTACTTTGATTGACAACATCATAGTGGAAGTAGTAAATAAACGGAAGTCAGGCCATTTTATTCCCCTTCTTAATAACAAAACTTTCGGGAAGAAGAATTGGCACTAATTCGTTAGTCTGCCAACTAGAGATAGAAGTAAGGACACTAATTATAATGTGTCTTTTTACACACTTTCTCGCTAGATTTTCAAAAATTAGGAGATCCTGTATAAGAATTGGGACGTAATTAATCATGACAGTACTTTGTCTACAGCATTAGGTGAAAAACCCAACATAACATACAGGAGAGGCCAAAACCTTAAAGCCATTTTGGAAAGGGCACCAAAAAAGTTCATTTCTCAGCGCCCCAAAGGAATGTACAAATGTGGTGCCTGTGCAGAATGCAAATTTATTAGAGTGGGCACTCAGTTCAACATTAAAGATAGGACATATAAAATAAGCAAGCATTACAACTGTGAATCAAAATCTGTGGTATATGCTGCTCTGTGTAGCCAATGTGAAGCTTTCTACATTGGCAAGACAGAGCGTAGATTCAAGACCAGAATACACGAACACATTTATGCTATTAGCAGAAGGGATGTGAACAATGCCCTAGCTAAGCATATTATTAGCAATACAGGGCATTCCTTCAACTTTGTTATACTCCAACAAAGAATGCCAGATCCAATGGGTGGCCCCTGGCAAATTAGGTTAGAGATAGATGAATTGATGTGGCAGGTACGAACTAGAGCACATTTATTACCTGGCATCAATGACAACCTATCAATAAAATGTGTATTAAAATGGTTATCGTATAACAGATAACACATATAGGGAAGGTCTCTCACATTTGGATATGAAATGGACCCAACATCAATTATTCCCTAACAGAATGCACTAATGTAAAATTGTATTATTTTATGATTATTGTATAGGAATTCTCTGGGCAAAACTAATCAGTATTTTTAATGTTTAAATGTGGAAATAATGTTCCAAATTGTGGAAATATTTTTGGTAACAATTTAAAATATACACAAATATTTTTTAGTTTATCATTCACTGTTTTTATAACATTTTTAATATATCACATAAGTATGAAGCAAGTTGTATGATTAAATAACCCAGTAATTATAGAGTTTAACATCTGTGTAAATATTTTGATGAATGGAGTTACTTGCAACAAAGTATTACTTGCTGTTCCGTTGCAATGCCTATAGAGGCACTCTATCTTTACCTTTATTCAAGGCTTATGTTTGCAATGGATTATACTACTTTAAGGTAACCTTAGTTACAACTAATTACTAAATGCACTTTATTCCAATTGGTTCTATACATATATTTTAAGAAATGTCATTTCCTGTTCTGCTGTTTGTCTGAGGAAGGCTAAATATTTGATTTAGCAGCAGCTAACATTAATTTGGAGTCATTAAACGTTTGTTTATTTACGAAGTAGTCTCTCATAGTGTTCTTGTTACGTTTTGGTGTTCTTTTTGTTGTTCTGGTATACATGGACATGGAAAAATTCTGTGTACAGGATTTTAAACAGACAACAGGGGCTGCAAACATGTAGTTCAATGGACAGAAATAGCATAGCAGATGCAGATATGTGCAAAATTATCCATTGTGTGTCTAAAACTGTATGGAAAATAATTTAAAATAATTTTTATTTTTTTTTAATGATATGGGTACGCTGCAGTGCACAAACATGCTGTTATGAAAAAAAAAGAGCGTAAAAAACAAATTTATTAGTATGTGACAATAATGTATTATAGGACCCTGTGTGGAGTATCTACAATGGTGAAATGGTGCTGCTGTCAATGAGGCAGGGCCTGGAACTGTGTAGTTTCCAGGCTGTGTGCACTGATTCTTACAGAAATGAGGTGGGGTTACTGAATAGCACAAATGGGTATCCATGTCCTCAGATCCCATCTGTGTAGGCATAATACCATGTTGATGTCCAGAGAAGAGGTAGCTGACATCAAGGGAGGGTGTGTGTGAGTACTTATAAGCTCATTAGAGCTCAGTGGCGCCTATTTGCGTGAAGTGCTGCTGTGCTCGGCAGGAGGATGTGTTCTCTGGCTGTTAAGCTTCGTTTACCTTCAGGGCGCATGTTTCAGCTGTTTGCATGGTGAGCCAGTGCTGATCATGATCTTTCATGGGGGTGTGTGCAGTGACTGCTGAGCATTGTTTATCTTTGCTACACGTGTTTGTGTGGCATGCCACAGTATTGAGTGAGGAAGGCTGTCAAAAAAAAAAATTAGTTGAGAAAGCAAATAGTATATTAATTACTGATGACCCATGTTTCAGTTAAACTAGGGTGATTAACAGTCCGTAATGATGTAAGTGGCAGGTGGAATGCATCATAGGTAGCCATATATACAGGCTGCACCTACAGCAGAGCACTATAAATGTTGCATACACCCTACAATCTTATTTCACCCTCATACTCTGCATCAGTGGAGTACAGACGAGATTTTTAACTGAAGTAATTATAGGGGTTGATGCAGGTCTGCTACATCTGTATGTGCTAGTTGCTGTGGTCAATGCTGCTGCTACTGCTGCTGCAGCTGAC